>NC_056732.1:1320385738-1320590738 GCF_019279795.1 Protopterus annectens
ACACACACGCGCGCACACACACACACACACACACACACACACACACACACACACACACACACACACACACACACACACACACACTCACATTGAGTACAGTGAGATTAGAACCCCTAACTCATTACAGAAGGTAGATAATTCAATACTTAACACAAGTGCCACATCAAAAGTCTGACTTTTACATTGCTGCAGGACAATTTTATAGTGGATGACATCATTATTGTTTGCTTGAGAGAAGATGTTGGGAGGTCTGTATGAAATGAATGTGTAGGTATGTACAACTGTCAAACTATTTGTTCTGCATGGGACTAGATTGCTAACAGTAGAATACAGACTGATGCTTTTCTGACTATGTACACACACAAGTTGAGTGCAGTGAAATTAGAACCCCTTCTTAACTAGTTATATTTAACAGACAGCTTCTCAAACTAAATGCAAAAAGCTGTCAGGAATGCATGTTGCAGGACTGAGGCTTGTACACCTGTTTTTCAATATGTTGTGTACATTACACACTTACAGTCACACACAGACACACAGATGCTTTGTGATCAGCATGGATTTAACTGTCTACATAATAGTGTTCATATTTGTGATGAATTGAATTCCACCATAATACATGTATAAGACAATCTGAATGTCTATTGTCAGTATAAAGTTTTAGATGATGTAACAATGCAGTTGTGCTATTTATTTTTGTAGTGTAGTTGACAATTGAGAACTACTACTGCCATATCCATTTTCAACTGCATGGTTGCAGGGCACATGCGAGTCTGAGTAAATATGTGTTTAGTCAATAACAAGTGCCTTTTCTTTGGTTGAGTTTTTTCATGGATTGTAATGGGATGACGACTAACTGGATAGTAAACATTGTAATGCATGCCAATCAGCTATTTACATAGGGAACTGATGAGAAACTAGTTTGTGTGATCGATGGCAAAGTGTTTGCACATGCAAGATTCCCATTTAATGAATAGAACTTGAACTTGAGAAGTACTTATACATATAGGCAATTGTAGAAATACCTGACATATACTATGGTGTTCATAATGGCATTTAAATTAGAAATGTTGTGTCATAACTTTTATAACATTAAGGAGTACTACTATTGCCTTTCCCATATGCAAGGAGTTAAGTGATCAGCAAATGCAGGTCTCTGCTTAATTGGGGAAATAGCAACAGTTTTATTGATGTGCCGTCCTCCATGCAAGCACACTAAGCAGAGAGGTGCAGCAGTCAGCACTTTGGACACTACTGAGTGTAATAAAATCACCTGCTGCCTAGCTTTCTCTGTAGTAGCAGGTGCAACAGCAGAAAGTCCATATTTTGAGCACAAATGAGACAGGGCTTGAATCCAGCTCAATCTAATTTTTTACATGTTTTCAAGATGCCATTGCATAATTAAACTTGATAATTTGTGCAAATATGAGAAGCAATGACTACAGTGAAGTACTGTATAAAAATGAACATCGGTGAGTTTATTTGTGTCAACAGTACACATATGGATTTACATTGTTATACATTCATTAGTCTAAATAAAAGTTACAGCACATATCTAATTTGAGTGCCTTTAGTCTGCTTTAACTGAGTATTCCTTTAGCGTAGTGAGTTTAAGATTCATTGCATGGAGGTAAGTACACTATGCCATAGGTCATGAAGAGCCATTCACCATTGCTCGACATTGAGTGATGCCTAGCTCCACACTAACACAGAGGACAAAAAGTGTGGGGCTTCATTAGGGGGCATTTCTGCCATGTGTGTGGTTTGTGATTTTATCTTTTAACCAGATTAAAGGTATGAAAATGGGGTAGATAGGAAAGTGATGAAATGGGGGGCAAGCAGAGGGAAGACCAATGTGAAAGCAATACAGGAATATGCAGGAGGGAATTAAAATAAAAACATAGCTATTCACTTCTTCAACAGTGGAAAATGAACATGTTTAGAATATTAGATGAATTTGGACTTTTACCTCAACAAAAATGGGTGACAACAAAACAATCATGTTGTGCAGTCAATTGGACAAAATCAAGTGTGTTGAGAACACACACGTGTGATGTGGAGATCTATGTATGGGACGATATTTTTTGTGGGGCAGGTGTCAATTTTTTTAATTTTATTTCAGTAAGCAGGGAATGCTGTGTAAGTAGATATGTCAGGGTCTGGTGATCTGGGTAGGTGAGGAAATGGGTGCAGACAAACAGGGCAAACAAGACAGAGACAGGAATGGTGAGGGAAACAAATGGTTGGGGGACAGCATGACTGGAGATAGGGAGGGGACATCAGAGGCCCATGCCCATCAAGCATGGAGTCAGTGAGAATCTAGTCATCACCATCAGAACTGTCATCATTGTCCCTTGCCTCAGCTTAATGTTGAAGTGCTTGGAATTTTTGTTTTCACACCATTCCAGTGACATCTTCTCAATAAGGCTGAGGTGTGCACCAGTGGTACATTCTATGACCTCACGCACCATGCCTGGCTGCTCACCACCTCTACCAATACTTGTGGAGGGTACCAGAACACCAGCTGCCAGGGTAATGCTACTTGATGTTGAGGACCCAGGTGGTGCAGGAGTTGCTGAGCTAATACTGCCAGGTTGCATCCCAGATATGTTGGGCATCAGTTCGGCAACAGTTGGAGAGGTGACAGGATGAGCTGAACTGGTTGGCCTACCTCCATGTACTGGAAATCATTTTGACAGTTGTGAAAAACTGATTACATCAGAACGTTGTGAAAACACATATGAAAAATAAAAAAAAGATAAGGGGGGAAACAAACAAATAAACAAAAAAAGATAATTAGAACCATCATATGTCACATAGAATAAATTACTATAAATTATTACAATATAAATAAAAGGTTTACCTTTATAATGCCAACAGCTACAATGGTGAACATTCACAGTGCTGAACTATTTCCATGAAACCTGTACTGACAAAACCTCAGAACGCTGAAAAACATCAAAAGTCTAAATTTCTGACTACACCACATCTACAAAGAAGTGCTAACACAGGTCCAAAAGGGGGTGATATTTTACGGTTTGGGATATCAGCATTCGAGGTTATGTGAAGGCACAGTTTGGAATTTGCGGACGTCGGTTCACTGTTGTGGCCATTTACATTACTTATACTTTTTAAAAACTACAAACCAGGACTGATAATCATTCCAAGTAATACTTGCAATATGCATATATGTTGCACATATGCTTTGACAAATAATAGAGATTAAGTTAACAACATGGCATTTATGCCAACTTTGTTGAAATTAATATTTAATCATTTTTAATTATTTTACAAAGTATTAGTCATCTGTGTGATTTGAACCTACAACATCAGAATACACTATTAGAACTGACTCTCACAATTATCTTGAGCTACAGAATGAACCATGTATGCTTGATTTGACAGTTAATATATGCATGCTTAGTTTTCTATTAATGTATAGAAGAGCAATACCATTTAATAATATAATAATTATATTGTGTTGCATACATACCCCCTTGCTTCTCTTAGTCTTCCCTGTTTGCTGCAATCTTCTGGGCTGCTGTAAAATAAAGATGAGAGAAAACGAGAAGAGCATTATGCATAGCAGTCTTGCCTGTCTCCAGCTTTGACTAAGTATCTTTATCATTATACTTACACAACTGTGGGATGTCAGTAGTCCTAAACCCATCTATTCCAAGCCTCTGATTTATGTGGGATGTCAGCAGTCCTAAGCACATCTATTCCAAGCCTCTGATTTATGTGGGATGTCAGCAGTCCTAAACCCATCTATTCCAAACCTCTGATTTATGTGTGATGTCAGCAGTTCTAAACCCATCTATTCCATGCCTCTGATTTATGTGGGATGTCAGCAGTCCTAAACCCATCTATTCCAAGCCTTTGATTTATGTGGGATGTCAGAAGTCCTAAACCCATCTATTCCAAGCCTCTGATTTATGTGGGATGTCAGCAGTCCTTAGCACATCTATTCCAAGCCTCTGATTTATGTGGGATGTCAGCAGTCCTAAACCCATCTATTCCAAGCCTCTGATTTATGTGGGATGTCAGCAGTTCTAAACCCATATATTCCAAGCCCCTGATTTATGTGGGATGTCAGCAGTCCTAAACCCATCTATTCCAAGACTCTGATTTATGTGGGATGTCAGCAGTCCTAAACCTGTCTATTCCAAGACTCTGATTTATGTGGGATGTCAGCAGTTCTAAACTCATCTATTCCAAGCCTCTGATTTATGTGAGATGTCAGCAGTCCTAAACCCATCGATTCCAAGCCTCGGATTTATGTGGGATGTCAGCAGTTCTAAACTCATCTATTCCAAGCCTCTGATTTATGTGGGATGTCAGCAGTTCTAAACCCATCTATTCCAAGCCTCTGATTTATGTGGGATGTCAGCAGTCCTAAACACATCTATTCCAAGCCTCTGATTTATGTGGGATGTCAGCAGTCCTAAACCCATCTATTCTAAGCCTCTGATTTATGTGGGATGTCAGCATTTCTAAACCCAACTATTCCAAGCCTCTGATTTATGTGGGATGTCAGCAGTTCTAAACCTAACTATCCCAAGCCTCTGATTTATGTGGGATGTCAGCAGTCCTAAACCCATCTATTCCAAGCTTCTGATTTATGTGGGATGTCAGCAGTCCTATGCCCATCTATTCCAAGACTCTGATTCATGTGGGATGTCAGCAGTTCTAAACCCATCTATTCCAAGACTCTGATTTATGTGGGATGTCAGCAGTCCTAAACCCATCTATTCCAAGACTCTGATTTATGTGGGATGTCAGCAGCTCTAAAATCATCTATTCCAAGACTCTGATTTATGTGCGATGTCAGCAGTTCTAAACCCATCTATTCCAAGCCCTGATTTATGTGGGATGTCAGCAGTCCTAAACCCATCTATTCCACGACTCTGATTTATGTGGGATGTCAGCAGTCCTAAACCAATCTATTCCAAGACTCTGATTTATGTGGGATGTCAGCAGTCCTAAACCCGTCTATTCCAAGACTCTGATTTATGTGGGATGTCAGCAGTCCTAAACCCGTCTATTCCAAGACTCTGATTTATGTGGGATGTCAGCAGTCCTAAACCCATCTATTCCAAGACTCTGATTTATGTGGGATGTCAGCAGTCCTAAACCCATCTATTCCAAGACTCTGAATTATGTGGGATATCAGCAGTCCTAAACTCGTCTATTCCAAGACTCTGATTTATGTGGGATGTCAGCAGTTCTAAACCCATCTATTCCAAGCCTCCGATTTATGTGGGATGTCAGCAGTCCTAAACCCATCTATTCCAAGCCTCTGATTTATGTGGGATGTCAGCAGTCCTAAACACATCTATTCCAAGCCTCTGATTTATGTGGGATATCAGCAGTCCTAAACCCATCTATTCCAAGCCTCTGATTTATGTGGGATGCCAGCAGTCCTAAACCTATCTATTCCAAGCCTTTGATTTATGTGGGATGTCAGCAGTCCTAAACCCATCTATTCCAAACCCCTGATTTGTGTGGGATGTCAGCAGTCCTAAACCCATCTATTCCAAGACTCTGATTTATGTGGGATGTCAGCAGTCCTAAACCCATCTATTCCAAGACTCTGATTTATGTGGGATGTCAGCAGTCCTAAACTCGTCTATTCCAAGACTCTGATTTATGTGGGATGTCAGCAGTTCTAAACCCATCTATTCCAAGCCTCCGATTTATGTGGGATGTCAGCAGTCCTAAACCCATCTATTCCAAGCCTCTGATTTATGTGGGATGTCAGCAGTCCTAAACACATCTATTCCAAGGCTCTGATTTATGTGGGATATCAGCAGTCCTAAACCCATCTATTCCAAGCCTCTGATTTATGTGGGATGCCAGCAGTCCTAAACCTATCTATTCCAAGCCTTTGATTTATGTGGGATGTCAGCAGTCCTAAATCCATCTATTCCAAACCCCTGATTTATGTGGGATGTCAGCAGTCCTAAACCCATCTATTCCAAGACTCTGATTTATGTGGGATGTCAGCAGTCCTAAACCCATCTATTCCAAGACTCTGATTTATGTGGGATGTCAGCAGTCCTAAACCCATCTATTCCAATCCTCTGATTTATGTGGGATGTCAGCAGTCCTAAACCCATCTATTCCAAGCCTCTGATTTATGTGGGATGTCAGCAGTCCTAAACCCATCTATTCCAAGCCTCTGATTTATGTGGGATGTCAGCAGTCCTAAACCCATCTTTTCCAAGCCTCTGATTTACGTGGGATGTCAGCAGTCCTAAACCCATCTATTCCAAGCCTCTGATTTATGTGGGATGTCAGCAGTCCTAAACCCATCTATTCCAAGCCTCTGATTTATGTGGGATGTCAGCAGTCCTAAACCCATCTATTTCAAGCCTCTGATTTATGTAGGATATCAGCAGTCCTAAACCCATCTATTCCAAGCGTCTGATTTATGTGGGATGCCAGCAGTCCTAAACCCATCTATTCCAAGCCTCTGATTTATGTGGGATGTCAGCAGTCCTAAACCCATCTATTCCAAGCCCCTGATTTATGTGGGATGTCAGCAGTCCTAAACCCATCTATTCCAGGCCTCTGATTTATGTGTGATGTCAGCAGTCCTAAACCCATCTATTCCAAGCCTCTGATTTATGTGGGATGTCAGCAGTCCTAAACCCATCTATTCCAAGCCTCTGATTTATGTGGGATGTCAGCAGTCCTAAACCCATCTATTCCAAGCCTCTGATTTATGTGGGATGTCAGCAGTCCTAAACCCATCTATTCCAAGCCTCTGATTTATGTGTGATGTCAGCAGTCCTAAACCCATCTATTCCAAGCCTCTGATTTATGTGTGATGTCAGCCGTCCTAAACCCATCTATTCCAAGACTCTGATTTATGTGTGATGTCAGCAGTCCTAAACCCATCTATTCCAAGACTCTGATTTATGTGGGATGGTAGCAGTTCTAAACCCATCTATTCCAAGACTCTGATTTATGTGGGATGTCAGCAGTCCTAAACCTGTCTATTCCAAGTCTCTGATTTATACTGACACCCGGTATAGTATCCCTACAGTAGCCTATGGCTGTGGCACTTCACAATGAGTACAATGAATATTCTGGACTCCTCTACAGCTCATCTTTTAACCCTAAATTTGGTACCTTACTTTCTAGCTCTTGACACGTCCACACAGGTCATACAGGAACAGTTAAAGTTTTGTCCCACCATGTGCAAAGTAGAGAACTATTTATGGGATGATGCCAACAATGTTTGTGTGATGTTAAGCATACAGCATCATTGCCAAACAGAGAGGAAGGCAGTTTATGAATTAGGAATGGTAATGCGATATTTGGTATTAGTTTATGGGTTGGATGCTGCTGTACCTGTTACACTGCAAAAAGTGAAATCTATGTAAGATTAAATATCTCAAATCAAGGAAATAATGCTTGTTATTTTTTTTTTCTTGACAAGATTTTTCTAGTTTTTATATAAGAAAGTTTGCTTGTTTCAAGCCATTTTGTCCTTAATTATCTTTATAAGATTATTTAAGTTGTTATTGAGGTTTTCTTACTGATGCTAAGTAAATAAATGCTTAAAACTACAGCTATAAGATTTATAACCATGCTCAAGGATGCAGAATTGGTTTGCTGTAGTTAGAAATTCTTATTTTAACTATATTTTTTCTTTCACCTCTTCATTAATTTATTGCAAACATTCAAATAGCACATGTCTTTTAAGATCAAGCTTATCTGTTCAGTCTGCCTTTATTGATGTAAGATATTTGAAAAATTAAGTTTACCATTTATCTGGTCAACATGAATACAAGCAGAAAAACAACATTTTATAGCTGCCTTTCAAGCCACTAAAGGATCACCTTAGAAATATACATGCCTACTTAAAGTAAAACATTTGTTGAAAAATCATTAAACAGCACAAATATGCAAATAATATCATAATCTCCACAAATAGCAATGCAGTCTGTGAAGGTAAAGGATACATCTGCTTGCAATTCTTTTTTTTCAAAACAGGTTTATTGTTTTAACATACAAGAGAAATATCATAACAATTTTATACAAGTAATTAAAAATAGATATGATTATAACATACAACAAAACAACTAAAGTATTTACAAAGACATCCACTGCAATCAGATCAATTAATTAAACTAAAATACCATGCTATTGAAATTAGGATTTTTTTAACAAATTTTGTAAATTATCCCATACAATATAATAAGATGTTTTTCTAGTTGTTCTTGGCCTAATTGTGTTTATTTCCATATGGCACACTATATTCATAACATTTTTAAATTCATTGAACGAAGGAGGTGTATCTGAAATCCAATTTCTGGTTATTATTTTCCTAGCCACTGCTAGAATAGACCATAAGAAGGGAAGCTTAACCTTTTTAACACTTTGAGGTACAGGTGTGTTGAATAATATAAGAGATTTAGAAATAATGAAATTATCTGTAAAAAGAGCCTGCAAAAATTCATTAATTGACTTCCAGTATTCTTTCAATTCCATACAATCATAACACATATGAGCCCAGTCAGCATTAATTTCTACATTACATCTCTTACATAGATTATCTTTATTATTTATTTTATTCATCATCAAAGGTGTATATAAAGATCTATGTAAAAATTTCCATGTATAAAGTCTCCAGACAATGGAAGACATAGTTCTATAGGCAGATTCCAATATATATTGTTTATCTTGTTGATTTGGTGGGTCCCCATTAATAGAAGTGAAATAATTCCAGTATGTATCTACACTGTAAAAAGTTTCTTGTCTGATAATTTTATGTATGTTTGAAAGTTTACCTTTATCAGAAACTTTATGTTGTAAATTTAATATCAAGTAATCAATCAGTGTTGGAATAGATTCTTTAACTGTTATAGACATTAGATCTATTTTATTAATGAGATGTTGTCTAAAGGTCTGAACCTCTAACCAGCAAGTTTCTCTTAGATCAAATTCTTGTTTTAAGAAACCTAGATTTTTAACTTTATTATCAGATAACAACTGATACCAGTACTTTAGATCATTATCTATAGCTAAATGAGCTCCTTCAGAAGTAGATGACAAAAGCATACCCTGAGTATACATTATAGGGAATATAATAAAATTCCATTCCCTATACTTAGGGTGCATGAATATAAAGTTACGATAGCTAATAATAATATTTAATGGGTAACAAACCATATGTTTAGGTGTAATAGGTGAAGTACAAAATTCCTTTAGTAACCATAACATGGAGTTATTTACAATCATATTTTTATGTGTTAAGGAGATTTTCATGAAGTGCATACTAATTAGCTCCCAATAATCTTTCCATTTTGCGACATATGACTGATCTATTAATAAAGTAATAACTTTTACAATAGAAGAGATAGTATATAAATTAAAGTCTGGAAAAGAAATACCCCCTTGAGACCAGCTATTAGTATGTTTCTTTAATGCAATCCTAGGTCTATTAGGTGCCCATAGGAAATTTAACATTAGTGTATTCAGTTTCTTGATAATTATTTTTGTAGGTGGAAGTATTATTGATTGTATTAAGTATAAAATCTTGGGGAATATTATCATTTTAATAATTGTAAGTCTCTCCTCCATAGTAAAAAACATATTATTCCAGGTATTAAAAAGATTTTGTATATTAAGAAAAACAGGTATTATAATTATTATATATAATAGATTTAATATCTTTAGATAGTATTATACCTAAATAAGTTATCTGACCTGAATTGGGTACATATTTAGTAAAATCACTAATGAGAATCTCTTTTCGTGTATATATAGGTAGTATTTTAGTTGTTTCTTCATTGAATATTAAACCAGAAATACTTTTAAAATTCATCATTTTATCAAATAGAGACTGCATAGAAGAATTAGATCCTGCTGATGTAATTAGAACATCATCTGCAAAAAGTTGAATTTTGGATGTTGTATTTTCATCTATTTCAAAACCCTCTATGTCAGTACTGTTTCTGATCAAATTAGCCCAAGGCTCCATTACTAAAGTGAATAATAGTGGAGAAAGTGGACATCCTTGTTTTGTACCTTTAAAAATGGATATTTTTTGTGAAACATATGTTCCTACCTTAATATAAGCCAATGTTCCTTTGTATAAATGCTCAATTAGATTTACAAATGCATCTGAGAAGTTTGTGCACTTCAGTAAGGTAAACAGATAGTCCCAAATTACTGAATCAAATGCTGAACTTATATCAAGACTAATAAGTGTTAAATCTTTCTTTTTCCTATTTGCAAAATCAATTAATGTTAAAGTTCTTCTTATATTATCAAAGGTATTTCTATTTACAATGAAGCCTGTCTGATCTATATCTATAATGCCGGGGATGATTGTCTTCAATCTATCAGCAAAAATACTCATAAACATTTTATAATCAACATTAAGTAATGAGATGGGCTGATGAAGTACATCTAGTTGGATCTTTATTAGGTTTTAAAATTGGCGAAATAAATGTATATTGCCAAGATGGGGGTTATTAACTCAGTTTGGGCCAAAATAAAAACCTTATGTATTAATGAATATGTACTTTTAGAAAGGATTTTATATATCTCTGGTATAATACCATCATTACCCGGTGCTTTGTTTGATTTAAGCTTATTTATTTGTGTAATAACCTCTGTATATGAAATACTTTTGTCCAATAGTTTAATCTGTTGTTTATTAAGCTTTTTATTCATGTTTGTGGTTATAAACTCCTTTATTTTATCTTTAGGTTCCATGTTAATGTTATTATGGTTAATTTTGTGAAAGTGATTTCTAAATTCATCTAGTATTTCTGGTATACTAGAAACATTCTTGTTTTTCCTTAGAGAAAAGATTTCTTTGATATGGTTTTGTTTCTTCAACCTTTTTGTTTTATTTTTAAGTCTATGTAAGTATTTGGGGCTTATTGAATAAGACAAAAACTTGTATTTCTCTAAAGTTATTTTAACTTTATGAGTTAAAATTTCTTTGTATTTCTCATTTAGTTTGTTTATTTCTTCAATAACTTTCTTGTCCATAATATTTTCTTTATTATTATGTTTATAAGAGTCTAATTTACTTTGAATATCTAACAATTCCTTATCCCAAGATTTCCTTTTATTATTATACCATCTGATACTTTGTCCGTATAGATATGATTTTAAGGCATCCCAAACATAGACAATGGAGACTTCAGGAGTATTATTTATGTCTAAAAAATGTTTTACTTCTGAAATTATATATTCTTTATAGTCTTTTAGTTGAGTTAAGTATGCTGGTATCCTTTTGATCTGAACATTATGAGTATTTTTATCATGAATTCAAAACAATTGAATTATGATCAGATATAGGACATGAAATGATTTTGGAATTAATTAAATCTGTTACCATCTGGTTAGAAATAAAGACCCTATCTATTTTTCAATAAGTTTTGTATCTGTTAGAAAAAAAGGTGTATGGTAATGATTTTGAATCTATCTGATTATTAATATCATTCAAATGATAAGAATTAGCAAAATCATTTAAATGTTTTGCATTAGATGTAATTCTTCTTTTTCCTATAGTGGTAGTATCACTTTCATGTAGTATACAATTGAAGTCACCAGCTAAAATAACATCTCCTATAGAGAATGATATGATCTTATCAAGATGATGTTTCACTGTATTAATACCAATTCCAGGTATCCAATATACATTAATTAAAGTGTAACTCTTCCCATTAATTTGTATTGTAACCATACAAAACATTCCTTTGTCATCCTGATAAGACTTAATGGTTTTAGGAATGGGCATACTTTTATTCCATAAAATAGCCACTCCTCTTTTTTTCTGAGTGTGCTCTGAACTAACCAATACTGTATATTTGTTTGTGGCTAGTTTATCAATATCTTTTTCAAGAGATGGGTTTCTTGCAGGAAGACTAAGTTGGTCTTATGTAAATTAATGTATCTTATTAGGCTTGCCCTTTTACACGGATTATTCAATCCATTAATGTTTAAAGAAATTCCTTTTAAAGATGTCATTTGGCATTTTTAAAACTTAAGAATCTTATGATCAAAATAACAAATAACAACATAAGTAATGTTACATCTCCTCCTTTAGGTGTACCTTTAAATATAGCTGTATTTATTGAATCTCTTATGGGATTTTGTATAGGATTCGATTTTGTTTGTAGTGACAATGAGTGTACAAAATATATTGTGGATGTCAAAACTATATACATATAACAATGAACAAGTGAAAATAATGTAAGGATTAAACCTTGCATCCAGCCTGGAGTTAAAACTCCAACTTAGAGTAGTATTTACCACTCAAGTTAACCCCCTACCCTAAGTAGCAGTACCTCAGCTACCACCTTATCAATTTAATACTGGTTATATTTAACTTAAATTAACAGCTTTCAATTCAATTATCTAGCAAGACAAGACTACACATTTGATAAAACAGCATCATATAAACTAAAATAAACTTTTTTTTTTTAAACTATTCATACTACTATATATATCTATGTAATATAATACACTTGTATTCAAATAGCATTCAAATAATCTTGATATTAGGAACCAAGAGGAGAGAGAGAAATAAAAGACATGAAAGAGGGAGAGAGAGTGAAAGAAAGAGAGAAAAAAAAAAGGGAAGGCATATTTACATATTAATTTATTCAAAGTATGTAAAAATAAGTTCTAACATTCATTTAAATCAAAAACTTTGGCTAATATGGTTCAGACATTACATATATTAAGATGCATCTATTTTCTGACTTGTTGGATTGCAAGGAACCACCACGAACCACCATAAAATAAGCAAGTAATTTATTTGAAGAGAAAACAAGCACTTTCACGCACTATCCCAGTGCGCTTCCTCAGGTTACATTACAAAAGGCAAATTCCCATCCTTAAGTATAAAACACCCACCCTAATTAAGTAATTAAATCATTCAATTTAAACAAATTAGTCAACATTTTAAAGGGTAAGCATACTTTAAAACCATCAGTATTACTTCAAACAGTTGTCAAAAAAGATGCACTTGTTTGAAAAATATATATATACTTTAAACACAATTCTTCTATAATCTACCTACTAATTTAGTTATATAATGTTTATATTTATAAAAAGTATAAAAGTGCTTATAAAACAACAATTTATATACATGCTGATACATATGTAAAGGACTATATATATATATAAATATGCATATAAAAATCCATTTGCAATTATGCAATACCAGTGAAACATGGATGCAGTACTTTCAAATAAGTCATTTAAAAACACATCATTAAACATAAGGTACCATAAAGAATGTAAGCTGGATCAACCTATGATATAAAAACATGAACAATATATGGGTAGATAGAGAAGGAAAGAAGAAAGGAGAGAAAAGAAAAAGAGGGAAAGAAGGGGGAGAGGGGGGGAAGGAGGGAAGGGGGAGTGTGGGAAGGGAGGGGAAGGAAAAGAAGGGGATGGAAAGAAAGGAAGGGGGAGGGGGGAAAGGGGGGAGGAAAGGAGGGGAAAGGAAAGAGTAGAGAAAAAGGGGAATAGAGTAAGAAAAAAATATATATAAAGATTAGATACCTTCATTAAAGATACTGAAAAAAAAATTAATAAAATGACTATATTGAGACGGCTTCATCTGCTACCTAAAAGGGCCGGTCTGATGCTGAGAGCCGAATTCAGGCCTGGTTCTATATGTGCCCTGA
Organism: Protopterus annectens; assembly: GCF_019279795.1. Lineage (NCBI taxonomy): Eukaryota > Metazoa > Chordata > Ceratodontiformes > Protopteridae > Protopterus > Protopterus annectens. Next base: position 1,320,399,409 of record NC_056732.1, read on the forward strand.
GGTTTAGAATCCATTTTAATTCACTCAATTCAAGAGCACCTACAAAGTCACCTTCTCTTCTATTATGGTGCAGCAGCTGCAAAACCCTAAATTTAAATATATGTGATGGAAATTGTTGACAATGTCTGGCTAACACATTAGTAACATTTCCTTTTCTGATGTCATATACATGGCTATAGATGCGGTCCTTAAATCTATGTGCGGTCATGCCCACATAGTAGGCTCCGCAAGGGTCGCAAGTGGCCAAATAAATGACATTGCTCGTGTCACATGTGGCATAGAATTTAGGCTCAAAAACAACACCTAAATCCATGAGTTCAAATTTCTGAACAATGGAAATGTACCTGCAAACACAACATTTCCTGCATGGAAAGGTACCTTGCCTATATCTCATTCTAATATCTAAGGGTTCAATTTTGACCTTCTCCCTACATAGAAGTCTTTTAAGGTTCAGACAATTACTGTATCTAAAACTTGGTCTATCACCCACTAATTTAGATAGGTCCTTATCCATGCATAACAACTTCCAGTTGTTATTAACAATGTCTTTTATATAATTTATATCATTCGTATATTTGATATCATAATGAATTTTCCCCTTATTTCTTCCAAATTGGCAACCAGAGTACCACTTCCTTTGTAATGGCCTGGATGTACCTAAAGCATTACTTCTTTGATTTGTGACCAATGGAGATGGATATCCCCTGTCAATAAAACATCTTTCCTGAAACTCCATGTAGTGACAAACATCCTCTGGCCTACTACATAGCCTAGTTATCCTTGACATTTAATTTTTAATCACATTGGGAAAAATATGTCTGGGATGCATACTCTCAAAATGAAGGATGCCATTCTTCCAACAGGGCTTCCTAAATAATGATGTTGTAATATTATTCAGATCATCCTTACTGATGGTGATGTCAAGGAAATCTACTCTATTAGTAGAGCATTCATATGTGAATTCTAAAAAGGTGGTAGTTGAGCCCATAAAATCCACAAAATCATGTAGTGAATTAATGTCCCCATTCCAGAAAAGGAGAATGTCATCTACAAAACGTCTATATAAGATGACATTGTTTTTATACCTTTCATCATCAAAAATAAACATTTTTTCCCACTGATATACTGCCAGGTTAGCATAGGCATTAGCACAGGGGGTACCCATGGCCACCCCCCATGTTTGCCTATATATTCTATCCTGAAACAGAAAGATGTTATTATTCAGTGTTATGTCCAAAAGGGTACATACTGTCATTTGGTCATCATTCTCCAAGTTACTAAGTTCAACCAAGCAGCTTCTAATAGCATCAATTCCAAATTCATTGGGTATACTAGTGAATAAGCTCTTTATATCTAGTGTAACCATCAGCGTATCATGTTTTAGATTTTCAAGTAATGAAACATCCTTCAAGTCTAGCAACAGACTGAAGGAATCTTTTAAAATAGTAGGTATAGAGCCGACTAGGGGGCCTAATTTCGATTGCACAAACAAGGAGGCATTCTCCGTGACCCAGAGCTTCCCAGATACTATGGGTCGCAATGGTGGAGGATGTATCCCCTTATGCATCTTCGGGAGCCCTTTAATGAGAGGGATCAATGGGGCCTCAACTGTTAAAAAATCATAAAGACATTTGTCTATGCATCTGGTCATCAGCAGATCATATATCGTATCATGCACATCTCTAACAATGAGTCCTACTTCAGTTTTGCTTATTTGACAATAAGCTACATCATCATGTAACATCTCATTCATTAGATCATTATACAAGGCTGCATCCATTGCGACTACCCCTCCCCTTTATCAGCAGGTTTAAAAACAATACTGTCATCATTACATAAGGATTCAAGGCTACATTTCTGTGAAGCGTTTAAATTAGTAAAGAGACGCTTATGCTTCCTTTCCTTATAATATTGATAAAAATCATATTCACATGCACGCTGGAAACATTCAACTGGACCTGGCATGTGTGGTATAAAGGTACTCTTCCTTTTTAACACCAGTGAATTAAATGTGACATCCTTGTCATCTAAATCTTTATACAATAATTTAAGTGCTATCTTTCTCGTAAACATATGAAGCATGATGAGAGTATCTGATAGTTCACTCCCTCTAGAGGGAATGAAAGAAAGTCCCCTGTTAAGAACGGAACATTCATCATCAGTAAACTCCCTGGAGGTCAAGTTAAAGAACAGAGTATTTAGTTCTTTTTTTTCCTGGATTCTCGTATTTCCCCTGATAGCTTCTGTTTGCCTCTTCCTCTGCTTGTTCAGCGTACCAACGCTCGATTCTTGTAAGGTAGAGGGAAGTTTAAAGAAGTCGCTACTTCAGAAGTATTGTTCAAATTATGATTGTTAGTTTTAGGTCTTGCTCCTGTCCCTTCCGATGTTTTGAGACACTGTTGATTACATGGAAGTGAGGAGCCAGATAATGTGATGTCCCCATCCACATTCACACTGGTGGAAGTAATATTAACAGAGGGGTTATTCTACGGATTAGAGACGCTAGTCGTACTCGGTGTGCTTAACTGAGCATTATCAGCTTGGTCATCACTCTCGTCTATAGCAGGCGCTTCATTAAATCTCGGCCACACAAAAATGCGGCCCAATTGAAAGTCCTGGCAGTCACGTTTAAGTTTTTTAAGCTTAATCTGTTCAAGCTTATTACTATACAGCATAAGCTGCCTCAACATATTGTTTAGCTTGGATACACAAAAATCACTCTTGAACAACATTGTTATATTTTTGTGCTCACCTTCCACCTTTGTAATAAGCTCAGCTTCGATGGGTGAAAAGTAGTCGATAAGCAGCTGGATATACTTATTGCTGAGATCTATATTCAGCTGCTGCCATCTCCGCAGAAGTTCAGGGTGAGTATCACCATAACTCGGCATGCATAGGACACGCATGCCTCATGGAATGACTTTAAAATGCAGGCACGCCTCCAAATGCTTCCTCTGCCAGACGAGTCGGTGCAGTTTGTAAAGATCATTTTCCAGTGTCCTAAGCGCTCCATAAAAGTCTTGTAGATTTTCCGTACTAGGAATAACAACATGTGAGGTGTTACCTCTAATATCAAAATTCAAGAGAGGGTTATCCTGTTGGTGAAATAGTCCATTCCAGTCCTCAGTACCACTTGTACCTGCCGGATTGTAATCAAGTTCAATATTAGGCATCTCCATCGTGTGTCGGTCAACCAGGTAAAAAATAAAAAGAAGCAATATCAGCACCAAACCAAGTACGACCATCCAAAGGTTCCTTACAAAAAGGATGTGGAGCAAACAGAAATGACTTGTTGGATTGCAAGGAACCACTACGAACCACCATAAAATAAGCAAGTAATTTATTTGAAGAGGAAACAAGCGCTTTCACGCACTATCCCAGTGCGCTTCCTCAGGTTACATTACAAAAGGCAAATTCCCATCCTTAAGTATAAAACACCCACCCTAATTAAGTAATTAAATCATTCAATTTAAACAAATTAGTCAACATTTTAAAGGGTAAGCATACTTTAAAACCATCAGTATTACTTCAAACAGTTGTCAAAAAAGATGCACTTGTTTGAAAAATATATATATACTTTAAACACAATTCTTCTATAATCTACCTACTAATTTAGTTATATAATGTTTATATTTATAAAAAGTATAAAAGTGCTTATAAAACAACAATTTATATACATGCTGATACATATGTAAAGAACTATATATATATAAATATGCATATAAAAATCCATTTGCAATTATGCAATACCAGTGAAACATGGATGCAATACTTTCAAATAAGTCATTTAAAAACACATCATTAAACATAAGGTACCATAATGAATGTAAGCTGGATCAACCTATGATATAAAATATGATTGTAGTGACAATGAGTGTACAAAATATATTGTGGATGTCAAAACTATATACATATAACAATGAACAAGTGAAAATAATGTAAGGATTAAACCTTGCATCCAGCCTGGAGTTAAAAACTCCAACTTAGAGTAGTATTTACCACTCAAGTTAACCCCCTACCCTAAGTAGCAGTACCTCAGCTACCACCTTATCAATTTAATACTGGTTATATTTAACTTAAATTAACAGCTTTCAATTCAATTATCTAGCAAGACAAGACTACACATTTGATAAAACAGCATCATATAAACTAAAATAAACTTTTTTTTTTTAAACTATTCATACTACTATATATATCTATGTAATATAATACACTTGTATTCAAATAGCATTCAAATAATCTTGATATTAGGAACCAAGAGGAGAGAGAGAAATAAAAGACATGAAAGAGGGAGAGAGTGAAAGAAAGAGAGAAAAAAAAAGGGAAGGCATATTTACATATTAATTTATTCAAAGTATGTAAAAATAAGTTCTAACATTCATTTAAATCAAAAACTTTGGCTAATATGGTTCAGACATTACATATATTAAGATGCATCTATTTTCTGTCATGTAAATGCAGTCAACAGCTTCCAAAAAAAACCTTGAATTGCTTGTATATGAGCATTTTACTCATACTCATTATTGTCAATAGAATAAAATATTATATTTATAGAAATTGTTATAAATCACACTGCATAGTTATGCAAATTCTCAGAAACACTTGCATTATTGTAAAAAAGCCATCTGTATTTTGTATGTCTATTCTACTGCTTTAAAATATATCACATGACAATTTCTTCCAGAATAGAGTTATAAAGTTATTTATGCTTGTCAATCAGATTAATTAAATGAGTTATAGTAATGTATATGTTTGGAAAATAAGTTTTTAACACAGATTAGTATGCTGCAGTCAAGTAGATTTTCAAAAACACTTGAATAAATGTTTCATTTTCTATGCCTTCTAAAATAAGACATTTACTTACTACAAGAAACTGCATCATTTAAAATCATTATAACTGACATATTTTATGAATTATAACATAGATATTTAAGTAATTATATAAAATAACTCACATTTAAATGTTAAAGAGTTCATTTTCCTTCACATAGTCACATTTGCATCAGTTCTACTTCCTGGTAGAGTGTTCTTCCTAAATCTGTGATGTGTCAGTGTGATATCTGGGTCAAAGGTCATACTGACTGCTTTCAGCTTCTCTGTGAGAATTCTGAGAGTTGAAGCTTTTAAAACAACTCAAGGACACTGTTCATGAGGTAACCCACATCCCAGATTGTCTCCCTTAACATTTTGGCGGGAAACTTGTTAAAAACTAGTGACAAACATTCATTTAGCAGTGTAAATGCATCTAAACATGACAAAACCTTTGTGATGTATTTTACAGGTTATTACAGCCTCTATGTAAGTGAAATTAAGCCCAAAGTTATTAATAAGTAATAAAACTCAATATTTTTGTCCCAACTCAATTTTTATGCAAATCTTATTATTTACTGTGTCTATATGATCAAAAGCATTTCTATATATTAATATGAAAAAAAATAAAGAGAAAGAATAAAGAAAAGAAAAAGAGAGTATAAAATAAAAGAGTGTAAAGCAGAAATAAAAAAAATGTAAGAGAAAGCTATAAGAAGTATGTACAATGGAATATCACTTACTGTTTATATTAATAGAGTTAAACATAAAACATATTATTTACTATTATTTAGTTCTAATTATTATTAGTTAAAGCATGACAGATTATTTACAAACAAGCATAAGCAGTATAATCAAGAAAGTATAATTAGGAATAACATTTGAAGAACATATAAACTTTTTACAAGGAATAAATATGTTATTATTCTATTAATCATATTTTCATTACTCTTCTCTCCCTGCCCTCCCCCACCCTTTACCCACTACATAATCTAAATAGAATGTCATTGTTTAAACAAAGAAAATAAGAAAAGGAGAAAAAAAGAGAAAAAAAATGTATCAAATTACTGACCTTACTTCTCTTTTTCAGAAAGAGAAACAAATTGAATAATAGCTTGTTATTAGTTCCTCAGATATTTTGACTGGTTATGAAACAAAACATTTCTTTGCACACAGAGAATAACTTTGATTAAATCTTTTTCAGAATATTTGTGGCTTTTTGGAAATGCAGGAACTATATTTAAAAATATTAATAATGAAGTAAAATGATGAGAGAAAAAAAAAAAGAAAAAAAAAACAGAACAAATCATTTGTTTTTTAGTCTCTTCTTCTTCTCTGAAGTCTTCCACGAAGTTTCCGTTGCCAGTCTCTTTAATGAAGGACTAGCCCATTCCATTTCCTCTATTTTATCCAAAATCTTATTTTTTTTGATAAACAGTAAAGCAGAGTCTAAGTCATCAAAATTTTTAGGACCATCAGGAAGGAAGATTTTTAGCTTGGCAGGAAACAGAAGGTATGTTTTAAACTGTGCTTTTTTAAGCTCCCTTATTAGTGGCAGAAAAACTTTTCTTTTAGCTATTACCAAGGAAGAATAGTCATTGTCAAAACGCACAGTTGTCTCATTAATCTTAACAGGAGCTTTAGCCCAAGCAGATTTAAGAACCATCTCTTTATCAAAAGATGATAGAAATCTAACTATAATTGATCTAGGATAGTTTTTGTTAGAGTTAGTATTAGCTATAGATCTATGTGCTCTTTCGATACCAAAAGAGAATGCTTCTGGTAAGTCTAAAGTTTTAGGGAGCTATGTTGTTAAAAAAGAAGTAATATTGTTACCTTCAATATATTCTGGCAGTCCAAAAATCCTAATGTTATTGCACCTAGATCTATTTTCCAGGTCATCCAGCTTTGTTTGTAAATGTGTATTTTGTTTCAGCAGAAACTCAATGTTGATTTCCTCTTCTTGGATTCTATTTTCCATGTCATTCATAGCTTCTTCTATGCCTGTCATCTGGATCTTCTGTTGTTGCAGGTCTATATGTAACAAGTCTATTTGTTTTGTAGTTTTTTCTATGAAGGTATCTATTTTAGTATCCATTTCATCCATCTTAGCAGTAAGTTGCTGGATTATATTTTTCAGAGACTGAAGTTCTTTCTTGATGCTGGAGTCTTGAGAATTTGTCTTACTGGAACTCATTTCAGACTGATAAACTGACAGGAAAATTTCCAAAGTGATTTCTGACAGGAATATTGTTAAAATTTCCTTTCTTTTTTAGATATAGTTCAAGAACTATATAAAACAAACATATTTAGAAAGAAAATTACTTCAAAAAATTAATTTTTTAAGTAATTAATTCCTGTCAGTGTGATGAAATTGGTGGAGCTGAAGAAATCTGCTGCTATCCTGTGTTCATCCTTGGCCACGCCCCATCTGCTTGCAATTCTGATGACAAGAAGAACATGTAGTTTGGATGGTGACATCACCAGAACATGCAAACAAAACATTTCAACCATTTGTAACTAAATTTCTCCATTTTTACTTGAGCATAGCAACTTTGTACACTGTTTTCATGTTTGAAATATCCTTAAGGCAGCACTGTACTGGGGAGTTATCACTCATGCTCCCACTGCTGAGGTTCTGGGTTCAAATCCCATGTGGGTGGAGTTTCAATGTTTTCCCCATGTTTGCATGGGTTTATTCTAGACACTCTGGTTTCCTCCCATAGTCCAAAGACATGGAAGTTAGGTGAGAGTTGTAGTCCATGCCCTGTGATGAGTTGGCCCCTTGTCCTGGGTATACTCTGCCCTGTGCCCTATATCCTTTGGATATGGGTTCTAGATCACCGTGACCCCAAAATGAGCAAAACTGTTTTTTGATAGTGTGTGTGTGTGTGTGTGTGTGTGTGTGTGTGTGTGTGTGTGTGTGTGTGTGTGTGTGTAGGTATATATGTGAAATATCCCCAGTTGCAGTCAATGCAAATTGGGAGACTTTATATCTGGGACCACACTCTGAGTCATTAGAACTGTTGTACAATTCTATTATATCCCCAAGATAGTATTTGATGTGAACAAAAGTTTGGATGTTGTTGTGAATTGTGTAATAAGAGGTAAAATCAACCAGATTTTCAGCATCTGCAAACTCAGTGACCTAGATAGCCATGATATTTTATTTCACTTTTAACTGCTCTATTGTCTCCTTCAAGCCTTAGTGGTGTGTATGAGCCATTATTTCAGTGGTTTTACTGTAAGTTTTTGAATACTTTAGCAGATTAAAGTTGTAAAAGTCTACAAATCACCCAACATGAATTCCAAGTAACATCTACACCAAGCTCAGTGCATTAAATCTCCAGTCTGCAGCACACAGAAATAAAAAATGTTTGAAATTAATTTTGTCCTTCTCCTGTAACCTATACATATTTTGTAAGGCTCTCTGCACACCACTGAGCACCACCTTTACTATCACCCTTCTAGTTAATCTCTATTTCTCTGCAAATACTTGTCACCCCCTTAAATTTCCTTCCTTCCTTTTTACCCCTCTCACTGCTTTGTATTAACTCTATGATATCTGATAAACCCTACCTTATACTCAATACCTTGCATTTCTGTTCCTTTTACCCTTTCCTCTGCATTCCTAAATATTCTATAATAGTCTAAGTACTGATTATTGTACACTATTTACATTTCCAGTGATAGGATTCTGCTGATAGATGCAGTCTGGTTTCACTTTCTGTATGTATTCCTGTATCTAGCCTTTTTTGACACATTCCTGTCCTGTACTTATTTCTTTACTGCCATACTACCTTACTACCTTCAAACAGTCTCAGCCCATGTTTGGTACCACCTTTTCTTTCACTTTTAACTGCTGTACTGTCTCCTTAGTGGTGTGTATGAGCCATTATTTCAGTGGTTTTACTGTAAGTTTTTGGATACCTTACCAGATTAAGGTAGATTTTTATCTTTACTTAATGTACATATTGTATTTTTCTTTTTTGAAATTTGTTTTAGTAACAATACCCCATTGCATGTATTTGTATTCAACTGTACTGTAGTGATTTCAAGCTCTACATTTAATATTTATTTTTAATTGTATCTATGTAGGATTATTTCTGGGATATTTGTGAGTTTGTAAGTGATTTTATTGGCTCATGGGGGTCATGTGATTTTATTTTGTGATATTTAAATGTGATGAAATAGTGAGTAATGTAGAGTTCTGAAGAAGTTCCATCAGGAATGAAAGCACTTAGCTCTTGTTTTTTTTTTTTTTTTGAATAAACAGTGTATTACTCAAGCTCATTGGCATGTATTTGGGCTGCATTGCTGTTTTTCTCTTGTTTTGAGATATTTGTGAGTTTGCTAACTGTTTCTTTTGTCTATACGATAGCCTGCCTAGCAGATAAACCTCAGACAGTATAAACTGTTTTATCAGTTTAGAGGTTTGGCTTATTAAATGTTGATTTAGCTACATGAATCACTACAATATGGTGAGATTAATGGTCTGTTATAGTTGTCTGTATTGATTGTAAAGACACTGTAAACTTAACTGGCTCATGGTTGAGTTTGTTGCATTTCTCTGCCTATAGCTTGTGTCTAGTCACGACTTTGTTAGCTTATACAATATTAGCACTTATAGCAAATGCATGGTAATAACACCTGTTATTCTAGCAACTTTCTAAGATATGCAAGTAATATTTCAAATGTGTCCCTAGTTTTGGGCCTTTGTTCCCCCCATATATTTTGGCTTTTTCCAGATTTCTTGTGCTACAAAGTTGAGAGATATGGCTGAGTGTCAAGTGCATTTTACAAGAAAGTGTGTGTCAAGTATATTTTACAAGAAGCTGAGAGATTCAGGAGAAGAGAAGTTTAGTGCTGCTTATATCCCAAGTCTGTTTATAATGTACAACTGTTGTTTATCAATGATATCACTAGTATTGTGGTAAAGTATTCGAAAGCATTAGTAGCACAGCAGGGAGTATACTTGTTTTTAATGCAGAAGGCTGTGGGTTTTACTCCTACACCATGTAGGTTGAGTGCTGGTATTGGAATGTCCATTTGATTGCTGATTATTTGGTGCATTTAAAGGGGGATATGGTTCTGCACACCTGAGGGTGCCCTCCTTTGCATGAGATGCCTATTAACTATGAACTTGTCTGTCAATCATTTCATATTGGAATATTACCAGCTTACCAATTTTTGTTTTTAATGTAACATCAGCAATTTAATTCTTCAAGGGCAGCAGGCACTGAATTTGAAGATAAAACACTGAAATGTAAAGTTATTTGCCAGTAGCAACCTCTTATAGTTCTTTTTAATGTGGAATTATTCAGATGGTTTTTACTTCTGCAGAGATTGTGCGCATTGACTGATATTGGTGGATTGTAATGACAGATGTCTGAGTGTCCTTTTATGTTTGAAATTTTCTGAAATGAATAGTTTTGTCATTACTGGTTCATATATTTTATTTCATTGCTTACTGAAAGAATGTTCAAAACTACAAATTTAAAACATTCTAACAAGTGGTGCTGTATTATACAAGGTAATATAATTTAATACTGTCAGGGAGGTTATTCAAAGAACCACATTGCCACTGTGATCAGAAAGTCCTTCTGTGTGGCACATCTCATTACCAAGGGTTTTGGATCCAGGAAAAAAGAGATTATCATCTCTCTACTCTTCTCTCATTAGACTAATCATCGAGTATAATGCCCCATTTGGCATGTACCTCACTAGGCACCTGCAAAAGCTGAACATGGTACAAATGTACCTCACAAAGAGGATCCTAGGCCTTAAACACATGTCCTGCATGGACAGACTCAAAAAACTCCAGCTTTTCTCTGTCTCATATCACCTACTAAGAGGTGATCTCTGCTTGACTTACAAAGCTATGGCTGACCCAGGTGGGAACTAATGTCAGTTGGCATGAAAACAGGGCAATTCTATGGGCTAGGCTTGTAAGGGCTCCAGGGCCATTACCCTAGTACACACCTATGAACCTATGAACATTTCAGTTTTAAAACTGAGATAGTGTAGTGGTTAAAGTCCCAGCTTTACATGCAGGCATTCATGGTTTGAGTACCCAGACAGGCAATTTATTAGAAAGTTCACCCTGGGGATCACTCCAGTGGCTCTACTTGATAGAGACACTGGGAGCTAATGTGGGGCAGCACGATGAAAGGGCACTTCTATGGGCTAGGCTTGTAAAGAACCCAGGGCCATTAGCCTAGTACACAGATATGAACATATATATATGTGTGGCCCTAAAAATGTGTGCAAGGAGCCTATGGTTTGAAAACAGCCAAAGGTAAAAGTAATCTTTCACTGGGTCAATGCATTTTATTTCACTCTGCATTTTAATGCCGTTTCAATGGGTTTCAAGGCAGAAAAGTTTACTGGTCATGCTAAATCTATTGTCATTGTGAGACTGTATTGTTTGTTTAGCAAATTGGTATCAGTGTTTATGCTATTTATTTCAATATCTGTAATTATTGTAGAAAGCAGTATGTAACAGGTTTGAACAGTGTTTATGGTAACTATGGAGAAATAGCCAAGTCATGAACACTGGAATGGCTAGGGCTGCTTTGGAGGGGTAGGGTGTTGCCGCAAAAGGGGCTGCTCTGGGGGGCCCGATGGCAATTGACTGTAATTGCAGTTTATGAACCAATCAAAAGCTGTGTAGTGGAGCCAAAGCTGTTCAAGGCATAACAGAGGGTTCATTTAGGCTCATAGGTAGGTACTAAGCTATCGGCCCAAGGGCCTAAGTAAGCATAGCCAACAAGGTTCCCTGGCTTACGCCACCCAAGAAAGTTATTTTCCTGTGCCCCTGTCAAGCAGAGGCACAGAAGTGATCCCTGGGGTGTATTTCCTATTTTATGGTCAATTGTGCAGCGTTCCACATAATCTGGAGCACTTGGCTTCTCTTTTATGTTTTAAATGTTTGTGGACTGACAGGTATGATTGGAAAAATCCCCACAAAAGGTATATTTTATTTTGTGAGGGGGAGAAGCGAGGGGTGGCAAACTCAAAACCATACTGGTTGGCACAAACTCTAGCTATGCCACTGGGCCCACCTGGGTGTTAATTGCTAAAGTTGATTGTTAGCAATAAATAACTGCAATGACTCAAGAAATCCAGATCAATTTTTGAGCTCAAGGTGCAGGTTTTCTGCATTTGAAAAGCAAGTATAGAGTTGTTTATTGAGCCATTCCCATGCCGCAAACTAGCGACAATTTTTTGTCTTTGAGATAACTAGGATTTAAGATGTAACGTCTTTCCTTTTACTTTGCGATGTGCTTTTGTGAAAATGTTTGACTTTAGTGCTTGTGCATACTGGAGACATTACTGAAGGGGTCGCTTGGGTGAAATGTTTTATTTTAGTGCTTTTGCATTTCATGACACGTTATACTCCTTTTATTCATTGATATAAAGCCACCTTAAGAGAAGTTGAATAAAAATGTATTAGAATGTTAGATATTATAATGATGCGCATTACTTTAAAACTTCATTTCAAAATGAATTGAAGATTGAAGTTGTTGAAAATAATAAGTTGCTAGATCATTTACTGTGTGAGTAAATGTGTTTTCAGCTGCTAATATAACCACAGTCTTTCTAAGGAGGCTTTATGTGATCGCTTTCCTGGGCAAGAGCACTTTTATAGAAGGAGAACCATTTGGAGACTTACTCATGATGAAAGTGAGGTAATCACATTTTTGACAAATTTTCACACGGGACAACCTTTAATATAACCATGCAGTATGTTCTGTTATCAAATAATCATTTCATGACCATTATACATTTAAAGACTGTATTTTTTTTATGTTAACTTGTTCTTATAGACAGTGTTCTTTACTTTATAATTACCATTAAATATATGTTTCTCATATACAGGGCAAAGAATCAGACTTGTGTAGACCAGGCCCCTCCTCTGGGACCTATGATTTCAGGCTCTCTCTTAGCCCTCATCCCTCTCCATCCACCCTACATTCTCCAAAGCCAAGAGACTAGCATGGTATCAACAAAATTGTACAGTTTCTAAGCCTGTAGTATGTCGTATACACAGACACAGAGCTGGAGCAGTCACGAAACATCTGCTTTGACAAGCAGTGTGCTGGACAAGAAGGAGACTCCACCCGTTCCAAAGGACTTCACTGTTAATTAATCAGAAATACAGTGACAAGCATGATTTCCATTCAGGGAACATCTGGGGGTGCCTTCCAGTACCCATGCAGCCATGAACTTACTGTTATGGCATAGCATCTCATAGAGTACTACCCAATGCTGCAGGACAAATCTGCACCCAGTGGAGCTCAGTGGGTATGTCAGTAGTCTGCTGTTCACATTTCCAAATACAGCACTGAATACTTGCCCACCAAAGTGTAAATATCTGACAGGTGTTAGGAGGTGTTTTATATATAAATCAGGCCAATGTGTGTCTGTATCTATCAATTTTTGGATTCAATTTTATTAAATGAGATTCATAACACTAGCAATTTTGTTTGTCTGTTCCTTGTTCGGAATCAGTGAAGAAGCAGCTGTTGAAAAGGGTTCAGAATATGACTACACCCAAAAAAAAGCAGGAAGTGACCCCCTTCAAGAAAGAGACCATAATGCCTTGGCTTTCAAAACATTCAGGAGATGTCTACTGATGAGACTGATGACTCTACCGCATCTGTGATAGAGAGGTCACCACAATGTAGCAACCCAGAGCTTGCCCAGTTGGATGGAAAGAGCACAAACTGAAATATACTGTTTTTGTATAAATGCAACTACTGTTAGTTGGAATTACTGATAGTTTAAAGAAACAGGCAAGACATTACACAGCTCTACAGGAGATGTACAAAAGCAAGGTCTGGCCCAACAAGAAGGATGTCTCACAGCTCCTGGACCTTGAATTCCAAGCAAGACATGCCTCCATTGATTCTAATGTTACTAAGGGGCAGGACAAGCCTACCAAGATTCTTCAAGCATATCCTTCCTTCAGAGAACTGGATCATGTAAGCAAATGTGCTCATTTTAAGTATACATATATGTAGCCAAATTCTAAATGAGATATGGTGTAGCAATATCAACCGAGTCACAATAATGAATCCAGAATGAAAGATGCAAAATGTATTATTTTTGAATACTCACAAAAATATTAAAACTTTTGATATTTTTTGGCAAATCCTTACCCAGCTATAACTTTTATATATGTTTGACATTGTGCTCTATCTCTCTCTCTCTCTCTCTCTCTCTGACAGTGTGTGTATGTCAGCTTACAGATGAATTCCGACAGATCCTTGATTGAGGGAACTACTGTTTAGCTGATCTGCAGACCTGCTGGGGACCTTTTATGAGAAGGCACAGTTTTATGCAGCATTCAGAAAGCTCACGAAGGCATCATTGCTTCTATGTTCTTGTTTGTTTCTGTAAACATGGGTTTATACAGTCATATTGTAGGTAACATTCTGAGTATGGATAATAAGTATCTCATACTAGGGTGTCAAATATAACAAAAGTGTTGATTTGATCATGTATTTCAAATAACTTATTCATGGTATCTACTCTGCAACATGCACTTCCAGTTCAGTCTTGACTATGGGGACTGGGCTACCACCACACAATAATTACCTCAAACATATAAAAAAATTAAACTCTGCATAGGTCTCAAAGTGTCTCTTTATTACTGAAAAGACTTTACTGCATGCAAACAAAATTCCAATGTAAATACACTTTGATTTAGATATACTGCACTGAGTATGAAAAACGGTATTGAATTTCAATACTTTTATTGGCATTGTATCAAAATGTAAAATTTCCTGTATCATGATATCACAACCTGTTAAGTGTATACAAAAAATCTGAAGTACCCTGTGGTTTTGAAAACAACTGGCCACAGTAAATCAGGTGTCTGATTTTATTTTTAACAGTGAAGCACTCAATTGCCTTGATGAAGGCTTTACCAGACATGTTCCCATCACTTGTGGCTCCACCCAAGAAGTTACATGCAAGTGAGGCCGTGCTTCACATCCTTGAGGTAAGAAATGTGTGAATTTTTGATTACTTAAATATTACTTCAGCATAAATTACAATGAACCATTTTTGTGGTCACAATCTCTTTATTTTTTTCCTTGTTTTGGTCAGTGTAAAGAAGACCCCAACACCTTTCTTCAGACAAGGGCATTCTTCAGCCCTGTCATGATTGTCTGCAAAACCAACTGCTTACTGGCTATTGGAACCATGCCTTTGATGACCTTCCCAAAAGATGACATTTATAGTTTGATAGGTGTGTACTAGGCTAATGGCCCTGGAGCCTTTACATCCATAGCCCATAGAAGTGCCCTGGCATCATGCTGCCTGACATTAGTTCCCAGTGCCTCTATCAAGTAGCGCCACTGGAGTGATCCCCGGGGTGAACTTTCTATTATCCATCCACTCATCAAGATTTCTCTTGAAGAGGGTCAGCGAGGTGCTCTGCTTGACATGTATGTGAAGTCTTTTCCAAAGCATGGGCAGTCTCTGAGTGAGGAATCTGTCCCTCCAGCATGTTCTGTTGATTGTGGTAATGAGGCTGAGGTCTCTGGAGCATGTGGTGTGGCTGGATTGGGATTTGTTTAGCTGTAGGATTTCTAACAGAGCTGGGTCAGGCATGGCTTGGTAAGTCAAGCCGAGATCGCCTCTAAGTAGGCGATATGAGACAGAGACTAGCTGGAGTTTTTGAGTCTGTCTGTGTAGGACATATGTTTAATGCCTAAGATCCTCTTCATGAGGTACTTCTGTGGCCTCTCCAGCTGTTGCAAGTGTCTGGTGAGGTACATGCCAAATGGGGCATTGTACTCGATGACTGGCCTAATGAGGGAAGAGTAGAGAGAGACGATGACCTCTTTCTTCCTGGAAGCAAAACCCTTGGTAATGAGATATGCCACACAGAAGGACTTTCTGACCACAGTGGCAATGTGGTGGTTAAAGGAG
Organism: Protopterus annectens; assembly: GCF_019279795.1. Lineage (NCBI taxonomy): Eukaryota > Metazoa > Chordata > Ceratodontiformes > Protopteridae > Protopterus > Protopterus annectens. The sequence goes on from NC_056732.1 coordinate 1,320,415,162, forward strand.
AGGTTGCTGTCAACCTGCATCCCCAGATCTCTTATAACTCCTTCAGGGTTCAGTGGGCTCCCATTGATATGGTAATTAGTGGGAACTGAGTTTTTAACAAAGGGAATGATGATGCATTCTTTGGTGTTAAGCTTAAGGCTATGGTTTCGACACCAGTCATTGGTCTCAGTGAAGCCTTTCTGTAGGATGTCTGCATCACTTAGAGAGTTAATAATGGCTCCCAGCTTGCAGTTGTCTGCAAACTTGGTCAGCCAGAGTCCCTTTGTGTTGGGCTTAACTTTTGAGAAGTAGATGCCGAACAGGAGAGGACCCAGGAATGATCCCTTTGGGACTCCAGTTGTGACAGGTCAGCAGTCTAACTTGGAGTCCACTACTTTCACACTGTGTGTTCTATCTGTGAGCCAGTTTGCACCCCACCTAGTGATACAGGGGCTGATGCCTAGTTTGGTAAGTTTATCAATAATTCCCGAGTAAGGAATGGTATCAAATGCCTTGGCCAGATTGAGGTAACTGTATTCACTGCCTTACCTTCATCCACAGCCCTGGTGACTGACTCAAACAATTCAACCAGGTTGAGCAGGCATGATCTCCCTTTCACAAAGCCAAATTGTGTGGGGTCTAGAGTTTGGAGATTTCCTATATCTTTGTCAATCAGGTCCACGATGATATGCTCCATAGCTTTACATATCAGAATAATCAGGCTAATGGGGTGATAATTCCCAGGGTCTGTAGTCGCTCTCCCTTTATGGAGAGGGATGACTGTAGCAGTGCATCATTCAGTAGGGACAAAGCCTGAGGTGAGGTTGTGACTGAACAGGGCACACAGATATGGTGCCAGTTTGCTTTGTAGTTCATGTAGAACATATCCAGGGATATTATTGGATCCCATGGAAGCTGCATTTGTGGGCTTGGACAATGCAGCTTTAACCTGTGCTGCAGTAATGCTGGTTACCTGGCATTCTTCTGGTATTGTGATTGGTCCTTTGGGGGGAGAGAGGGGTAAAGTTGGCACTGAATCTGTTGTCCAATATGTTGGCAATATGTGTTGGCTCAGAATAGGAGGTACCATTGTGCAGTAACTTAGAGCAAATCTGGGTATTGTTATGGAGGTTCTTGATATAACTAGAGAAGGCTTTGTGATTGTTTTTAGTGTCTGCTGCAATTCTGCCTTCATAGCTGGCTTTGAAGGATTTGATGAGGGATCTCTTTTTGTTGAGGCTAATAAGGGAGTTTTCCCAGTCTTGGAACTTCACCTTTTTCTGCAACAGTTTCTTCCTTCTGTTGTAGAGTTTGTTAATGGCAGGGGACCACCAGACTGGCTTCCTTTTTTTTGGAGGAGAGCTTTTTGGTTCTGTTGGGTATGGCTAGTTACGTGCATTTATGTACATGTTCATACAGTGCATTGGTATATGATTTGACAGTCATGCAGCTATTTTCCATTGGCAAATGGTCAGATCTGACCAGGGAGGGATTGACTACTGGTGTACAGCAACGGTCACCTATGTTAGTAATAACCAGGTCAAGGATGTTTCTTCCTTCAGTGGGGGTCAGAATGAGTTGGTCCAGGGCATTGGAATTGATGAATTTCAGGAAGTGTTGGGCCAGTGTATTGGTGCTTGAGTAGTTTTCCCAGTTGATGGAGGGGTAGTTTAAGTCTCCTAGTATGAAAGTGTTGGGTTGGACCTTGATAGATTTCAGGGTGCTTAGGAATGTGGACTGACAGTTTACAGACATGGTTGTGAACCTATAGCAGGGTATGACCTAGCTCACCATCTTACCCATTGTTGTACCTGAAGTATCTCAGATGGGTTATGCTGCGCTACTAGTCTGGAGGTGTGATGTATCTCATGACATGTTATTACACCTTTCACCTTACGTATCTTAAGTGCATTGTGACACTTCCCTCTGTGCTGCAGACTGAAGTACTGTCAGATGCCATCCATGACTATGAGATGACCTTATCATATAGAAAAGCTATGGCTGAGTTGAAAAAATTCCTTACCAAGTATAAATGCACAAAACTTTTTTTTTATTCCCGGTTATTATTGTGTCCCTTGTAAGGGAAGACATAACAAACTTCAAATTTGATTTAATCTTTAATTGTTTGGCAGGGTGTTGGATTAGTTTGCTGCTTGTCTATTCATAAGGTCACTGTATTTGATATATTGCATATGCTGACATTTTCATTTTCATAGTGAGCAATGGCCTTGTTTTTGCATGTTATTCTGCCAGCCATACATGTCTCTGGATGAAGTACTGCAGTGGTGGTGCTGCAGTAGCGTTGTCACCTCACAGTAAGACGTCCCGTTCGATTCTCAGCTAGAGCGTCTTCTGTGTGGAGATATGCGTAAATGGGTGTACCTTCGTTGAAGGTTGTGCATCAGAGCTGGCAACTCGGCACGTAAAAATCTGCTGCCAATCATTAGCGGACCGGAGTTCTGCCGTAGCGACTCCTAACCGGGAAAAGCCGAAAGACACAACAACATGCCTCTGGAAGAAGAATTATTTAAGCAGTCAGTCAATTTGTAGTATAGTACTTTTCTCCATAAATTCCGGGGTATTTTGTCTCATTTTAAGGCATTTAAACCAGCAATGAATGTTAAATTCAAGCAAAATTTCCTACAATTTAGATAAAAGGGCTTATATTTTGCTTTGCAGCTAAAAAAATACTTGGTTTTAGTCTGGTTGCAATGGTTTTAAGATAGAATTCCTAAAAATGTTTCAAGACAATAGCTAGCACTTTCTAATTTAAAGCAAATTTTTCTGCATAAATCATAATCTGTTTTCTCTGTTTTAAACAAATTTACTTGTTTTAAGCCTGAATACATTAGTTTATTTACTTGTTTTAAGTTTGAATGCACTAGTTTTAACATGCCCATTGGGGGGGTGGGGTGGAGGCTAGAAATATTTACTTGTTTTTAAATATTCTTGGCAAGTGAAAATTTTTCTTGTTCTTTTGGCAGATGATTTTGCTTATTTTTAAGTAATATATACATCATTTTCTATTTTTTATTTGATTTTGAGAGCTGAGTTTTTGCAGTGTAGATGACTTAACTTTTCAGACATGTATTTGGGTGTATACATTTTATGACCTGACACAATTTTTTGTGTGTGGCTTTACACACTGGTAAAAGCACTTTTTACAGTGTGGGATTCAAACCTATGTAAAATAGACAATACATATTCTTCCACATAGGTGTTTTTACCTCACTGCCACAGAAGGAGCATTTGTCAGAGATGCTCATTAATTATATAGACACATTAAACAGTGAGTGGTTAACCATGTATGTGTGTGTCCAGACAATGCCCTGGTTTATACATTCATGTGTACATGACTATCATTGAAGTATGAAGTCCATCCCAGGGCAGAAAAGATACTTTTAATTACATAAAAATAATTTTCAGTATACCCTCCGCCACACATATAATACATATGATATTCACTGCTATACATAGTTGTTGTTATGTGTAATTATCTTTATATTATTCTTTATTATTAAAAATTAAGTGGAACAACATAACCCATAAGAGCTAGGCAGCAGCCGTAATCTTTGTACTCAGTGCTGTGTATGAGTGTTGACTGTCGCACAATGCCGCCTAGTGTGTTTGACTGATAGAAGACCACTCATGTTATAATCTATCTTTTTAGAAATTGATAAGTCTGTAGGTGATGTGGAAGCATGCTGACTGACATGCAATGCTGCTTAGCATGTTTATGTAATGGAAAACAAAAGATGTAATACTGTATCTTTTTGAAATTGACAATGTCTGCCTATTGTCTGCACGTGTTGTAGTAGTGTACTGGCCACTGCGCAATGCTGCTTAGCGTATTTGCAAGATGGAAAGGAAAGGATGTAAAAAATGTATCTTTTCTGAAACTGACAATGTCTGCTTATTGTCTGCTGCATTATATTGTGTTTGTGCAGAGGTAAGCAACAAGCAAATGACACAGGCAAAGTTCAACATGTATTATTATCATAAAAATTGTTTATTAGATTTTATCATAAAAAGATGAATGTGGGACTTGAACCATGATCTAACTATCCTATGGGTTGTGTGCTTCATCTTGTTTACCAGATGGGTACACACACACATACACACACACACACAAACACACACACACACACACACACACACACACACACACACACACACACACATGATTTACAGCTCCATTTTATGCTGTCATTATCAAGAAGCAACTTTCATTAATTTGAATTATTTATCCATTTCACCATATTTGCATTACGCCGCGTTCCATGCAAATATAAATTTTTGTCTTTCGTCTTTTCCCAGTTAGGGGTCGCCACAGTGGAACTCCGGTCCGCTCATGATTGGCAATGGATTTTTATGGTGCTGAGTTGCCAGCCGGATGCTCAACCTTGAAAGAAGGCACACCCATTCACGCTCGCACCTACCTGCATGTCTTTAGCATCACTCGACTGCAGGGAGGACACAGAAGGTGCTCCAGCCGAGAATCGAACTGGAGAACCTGTTGCTGTGAGGCAACAACGTTAACTGCTGCACCTCCGTGGCCTCAATGCAAATATAAATATTAAAAAAAAAACATAAACAACATTGCAAAGTACATTTTAACACATATTACAGATTTTAATACAATTCTGGATTTGAAATGCCATACTAATTAACCTACAAAACACACTGAGGGTGTCTAATTACTCTTTGCAAAAAAAAAAAACTTTGCAGCAAGAATGTAAGTCATTGTACATACAATCAAGTCCCATTTCCTTTGCAGTATTAACAAGACATATATACCAGTACACTCTCAGTTGTTTGTACATGTGCACCTTACATATTTAGTGCAATGAATGATCACACACCCATTTATGAATATTGTTTGCACCAATACAGCTATGTCTTCTCTATGCATTGTGTACATTCTTCTCTTATCTGTGCTGTATTCTCAGACATGCAGTCTATAGGGCATTCTGTATCATTTAAATGTATGATAAATTTACATGACAGTGAAAAACAGTTTCCAGCAAAGGCAGAAGAGTCTGGATATTAGTGGACAAAAAATGAGAAATGTGCACTGATCACTTCAATTTAAAAGTTTGCTAAAGTTACTTCTACACTTTGTAAGTGTTTCCTGTGTGACCCACCCAATGTGGGTAAGGTAGTCTGAATTGCTGTTGTATCTTCCTTCTCCCTTCCACTAATCATTCCCAATTGCAATCCTAATGGTAACACTGAGGTAGGCCTGCACTATGTTTACATCTGTTGCATGAGGACAAAAGTTTGGGATTCAGCAATTCTCACCTCATTTACATCTTCATCATGCTCACCATGCTCAGAGGCCTGAACTTGAAAGTGAGGAGATTTGTGTATTTGGAAAACACAGAAGATTGATATTCCTTTTGATTTATCTGCAGAGAAGGCTTCTTATCTTGCTGAGGTATGAGTGTATTTTTCCAGTACATTCTATGTTTGTTAGGATGTTTAAAAGAAATGTTTTATATATATGCATTAGAAAATGGAACTTTTATCTATTTGCCATCCTTATAGTTCACTGTTGGCATAGGCATTTTTGGCAGGCATTTACTTTCTCAGACAGACAGCTTATTAACTTTCATCACAAGTGCTATTGTTAAAACTGGTTATCTTATAATCTTCTGTGTTATTTCAGGGATGTGTAATGCACTATATTGTCAATGATACAGGGGTGTTATACTTCTAAGATGGCACATAGACATCTCCAAGGCAGTGCTGGGCACAGTGAGAGGTGATTGGCAATCATATAAAATTAACTTTTCTGTTGTAAATGTGCACATATTTCCTGAGAATTGTGTTGAAAGCATATATAACAATTGAATGATGTGTAATTCCTTGGTTTGTACAAACTTTCATTTGCCTGTTGTTCCAAGGGGTGGGAGAGCTAAGTACCATTTGTATGTTACCACAAAAAAGTTGTGTTTCAAGAGGTTTGCTCTTGACAATATGTAGTCATCCTATTATTTCCATGGGAAACAATACATTACTGAAGTGGTATTCTGTGTTTTGAACCAAGCAATGGTTTGTATGTGAGTTTGATATGGTAAAACCACATAATCTTCAATTTTAATAACTGAAATGTATTTCTCCAGTGCTTAATGTTGAAAATCTATACTGCATGTGTAGATAAGCAAGAATTTAATTAAGTGATATTTATGTGTTGTATACTTCACATAGGATTATGGCACACAAGCATACAAATCCACATAAACCCACCTTTCAATGACTCTGAAAATTATGTAATAGTGCAGGTGTTCAGGCACCATGATGCTTTTCTGCTTGAGAAAGGATGTGGAATATGGCTGACAGAATGCAGATTTGAATCAGACACTTAATGATGTCAATGCCATAGGGGTGCACCAGGACTTGTGATCAGATTAGGCATTGCACCAGTAATATGATTTCATCAGCTAGGATGAGAACAGCTCCAGTTGCCCATGAACAGCTCACTATACTGGGGAATGGGGTGATACAGAGCCACCACTGACACCAAATGAAGAGTTCCTGTCCACTTGCAGAGATCCAGTGAGCTCAGTGGAATCTGCACACCAACATGTGACTGATGTCAGTGCTGATGTGTCTGGGAAGACAAGTATGTGCCAGGAAGAGTTTCCAGGTAAGCTTACACCTGGCAAGTTGTAAGATTTGCTTGTATAGTAAAATATATTAACATTTAACTAATCAGTCATATTTTTTATGAATCTATTGATAAGTTAATAGTTTTAATCACACATTTTTGTTCATTGGAAATGCACTGTGGATGGACGTGACAGCCAAGTTTCAGTTAAAAGTATTGTTCATAGGTTCATAGGTGTATACTAGGCTAATGGCCCTGCAGCCTTTAGAAGCCTAGCCCATAGGATTACACTGGCATTGTGCCACCTGACCTTAGTTCCCAGGTCCTCTGTCAAGTAGAGCCACTGGAGTGATCCCCATGGTGAATTTTCTATTTCCCATCCACTCATCAAGATTTCTCTTGAACAGGGCCAGTGAGGTGCTCTGTTTGACATGTATGGGAAGTCTATTCCATAGCATTGGCAGTCTCTGGGTTATGAACTTGTCGCTCCAGCATGCTCTGCTGATTATGGTAATGAGGTTGAGATCTCTGAAGCATGTGGTCCGGAGGGATTGGGATTTCTTTAGATGTAGCATTTCTAACAGAGCTGGGTCAGACATGGCTTTGTAAGTCAAACAGAGATCGCCTCCAGTAGGCGATATGAGACAGAGAATAGTTGGAGTTTTTTGAGTCTGTCAATATAGGACAAGTGATTAAGGCCTAGAATCCTCTTTGTAAGGTACTTTTGCTGTTTTTCTTTTTCTTTTTTTTTTTTATTCTTGCAGTTAACATCCATAGCTTCTTATGGCATCCAGACCTTTTTGGAGTCTGGCTTCTTTAACTAAATAATTTACTGGCAAAGAATTGCCATTATTAGAAAGGGCAATAAATTATTAATTAAATGGCAATAAAATGTTTAATCTAGTATGTCCCGCTGTAGAGAAATGAATTACTGTTTGCACTTATTATTATTTTTTTCCTATTTATGTCCATCTTTTTATAAGTGAGAGACCCACATGCTATTGTAGGGTATGGTATGAAATGTCTTTGTGAGAAACAGAAAAAGTCACTGTCGCTGTCTATTTATATTATACTATAGTGGAGATTTTGCTAATAGTTTGTTAGTAATTGTGAAAATAAGCAACACTGGGACATTTGCTTAATACTTTGAAAAACAAGTGACGTACAAACTGTTCCATGGCATCAAGTAACACCTTAGATGCTGTTGAAAAAACTATCATTGATATTTGCACTGTAAGTTGTATATCTTGAGAGATATTCAGTGTTATTTATATTACTAATTACACAGTTAAGCATATGTTTTCATAGTTCTGCAAATATTTCAATAAACATGCACTCAGAGAAAAAGACTATTGCTGTCATATGAAAGCTTATGTCAGTTTAATAAAGTTGGTCTAACAATAAGTCTAGGTTGTACAGTTTATAAGATATGATGTGATCTTTACATACAGAGCTGTATAAAATCTCATCAAACACTAGGTCTGTTACATAGAGCAAAAAAAAAAAACACTATTTACTCCTTCTAGTAGAATCACCCTAGCTAACACTTATCTTTGACCCTCTCTTCTGTATGGCTCACCTATTTTGACTAACATCCAGATCTTTCTTAAATCACAGCTAGAGCAATTCTGTAATAAGATAGCTAAGGTTGCAGCTAACCATGCCACATAAAGCTCCTCATTGCTCTGCATTATGTGTTCTCAGCTGATAAGGACTCCCACATTAACTAGCTCATATGCAACCTCTTCTAACCCATAAAATATTATATAGCCCCTCTGCCTGCCCTTCTATGTCTGCAGTACTTCATTACTATATCCCAAATCACCCTCTGTGCTTTAAAGACGAAAACCTGCTTGAAATATGTAAACCAAAAGAAGTATGGGAAAAAGTCTATGCACACACTTATAGCCAAACTATGGACCTTTATCTCAGAGTCAAGCAGAACTATATCTAGCCTCCATGTATTTAAATCCTCTCTCAAAGTATTTCTGAGGAACTCATGGCTATGCCCATGCACCTCATCTGTATGATCTACATCAAAAATACTTCACATTTATGCTAACCACTCATTATACAGTTTATCTGTACCTTTCAACACCTGCCCTCTCCCCCATTCTTGGGGGGACTTATCTCTTTTTCAAATATTTTTTCTAGCATAATAGCCCATACTTGTTAATACTTTTATTTATGCCGATTGTAATATTTAATTGTCATGTTTTTATGATTACATCAGTGGTGTTGTATTGTATCCTATGTATGCCACAGTTAAATTGTATGTGTATATGCCTTTTTAATTACGTCCATATTACTGTTTTATTTCATGTTATCCAACTCTCTGGAGCTTTGTTTCTCTGAGCCTCCTCTGAAAATGTATAGATATTACCCAGTTGGATTTTTCCTGGTACACAAATGTCAATAAATAAATAAATAAATGCAATTATAAACTGGGATTATTAATATGTGTATTTTAGCTAGGATTCAGTTATACCTAGTATGTGAGGTTGTTCACAATAGGGCATGCTTCCTGACCTATCCATTTATTGTTGACAGTACAACTATTTAAGCATCCTATCCTTAATTTTACTTTATTGTTTAGACTTGGTTTTGGTAATAGAACTGATGGGCTATTGGGGTGTTGGGTGTTAGCTGGAGTACATTGGGGTGTTGATTGATTGTTGCTTAGTCCAGAATTAGGATTAATATTACCTGATAAAGTTATTTTTCAAAAGATGTAGCATAGTAACATGCAGGAAGGGGTTCGGGTCATTTTGTAAAGGTATAACTGCATAGAAAAAATGTTTTTTTTGTTCTCATAAGTTACTGATGTGAAATATATTTTTAGGAAGGATATGGGGCTGATGTGGTAGTGATTGTTTGCAGTTATGCTACAATAACATTCCATATTGTTTTCTGTGGGATCAGTGTTAGTTACTACTAAGACGGGAATATGGAGCAATAAAATGATGTAGGCTGTGTAGATGGTGTTGAGAGATATTACTATAGAGTAAGGGTGGAATGGAAGTTTGCTTGCAACTAATTGTAGGTAAGGAGATTGGGTGTTACATGTCACGTCACAATTATCAGTAAGAAATATCTGAAAGAAAAGAAAGTTTGCAGTGAAAAGCAAAAAGGCGTTGTGTTAATTGTTTGGAGGAAAAAAGTACTAAACTAATATTTGTTATAAATATGGGCATGGCTAAGGACGGCTTCCCTTCAAACCATGTATCTGGGAGAGCTCCTTCCTTCATCCTACCTTACTGTAATTCTGCTCTGATTAAAAGAATGTTTGAGAACAGAGTGAAAGGAAGTCTGACAAACGTACACGGTGTGACCATTACCATTCTAAGTCAGAAGTTCAGTATGCTGCACATGGCAGAAGGGCTAAAGGATGTAGGATACTGGGCCCATTTTTCTATTATCTATAAGACAAAACAGTTTAAATAGATTTGCATCTGAAAATGTAAATGAAACTAAAAATAATTTGCAGAAATCATTTTTCTTGGATTTAGTTACTCCTATGACTGATGTGGAAGCAGGCTGGCAAATTAAATTTCCTAAACATGGAACTCCTGTGAGTTTCAGGATGGATATTATATCATACATAGAAGAGTTTCACAAAGAGTCCGTAGTTTCAAGAAGCAGAAACTGAAATTCATAGCCTTGCAGGCAAAATGCTAGATGGCCCATGCAGACATAACATGCAGAGGGTGGTGTGCAAAATGTAATTACTGCCAGAATAAATGAAGTCAGTATAGAAATGTTTGGTGATGTTGGCCTGCTTGACTTTGACACAATAAAGATTAAGTTAAAACTGAATGTTGTTCCACATATGCCTTGACCAGATTCTGAGGCCTGACACTTTCTGTGTTGCCTAAAGTAGAGGCAGAGCTTAAACAAATACAAAGGTGTGACATTACTGAAAGTGTGACTGAATGGTCTGCGTGGTAAAGTGCAATAGTTCTAGTAATTAAAAAATAATGGTCAGATAAAAATATGTGTTGATTTAAAAAATGCTCAACACTTATTTGTGAGAAAAACTTAATTTTGCCTACATAAGAAGACAAAGCACTCAAACTTGTTAATGCAAACGTTTTTCCAGACGGAATGATTTCAGTAGATTAGGCAGCCATGGTGGTGCAGCGGTTAGTGTTACTGCCTCACAGCAAGAGGTTCTGTGGTTTAATCCTTGTCTGGGGTGCCTTCTGTGCAGAGTCTGCATGTCCTCCCTGTGGTTGCGTGGGTTTCCTCCAGGTGCTCCGGTTTCCTCACACATCCCAAAGACATGCTGTAGGTGGATTGGACACTCTAAATAGGCCCTAGGTGTGCATGTGTGTGCCTTCTGTGGAAGGTTGGGTGCCAGGCTGGCAACTTGACACCGTAAAACTTCACTGCCAATCATGAGCAGACAGGTGATCCACTGTGGCAATCCCTAACCAGGAAAAGCCGAAAGAAGAAGAATAATTTCAGTAGATTCTGGATATCAAAGCGCTTACATTCTTCACTTATACTAGTCAATATAATATGCTACTTTCAATATCCTTCTTCCTTTTACTAGCCATTAAAAATAGCTTTATGTGGTGACTTCTGTTGTATATATTGTATATAGTTACAAGACTGATGTTTCTTTTATTTGTTGTAGATATTTGCATTTGGTTTGTTGTCAACCTGACTGTTTAACATTCTGTATCATAAAAATTTAAATAAAAAGATTTTTGAGAAAAAAAGAAAGTCGAATGCTTTGTTACCGCCATTGAAATGTTCTGCCTTGAAAGGCTGCCATGTGGTATACTCTCAAAACCTGAAATCTTTCAGCATAAAATATCTGATGTACTTAATGTTCTGGAAGGTGCTGTTGCTGTTGTGGATTACATCTCGATATTTGGCCCATGCAAAGAAACACATGCTTCAAGGTTAGCGGTGGTGCTGAGGATTATCAAAGTTAAGGTCAAAAGCCAAACCAAGACAATTCTTGTGTTAATAGAACAAAGCTTCTGTATTTTGGGCACTATAAAAGTTCTTGTGATATTAAACTAGATGCTAACAAAGTTTGAGCAGTATCTGAATTGTAAAGTTCTTATAGTGTGACTGAGGCAACTCCTGTTTGGTCAGGTTTGCACCCAATCTTTCCACACTACTTCATCCTTTAACAGACTTTTTAAATAAAAATGTGCCTTGGCCTTGAGAACATGCTCAAGCCAAAGCATTTAACAAAATTAAAAATTGCTTACAAAAGCTCCTTTGATAGTGTACCATGATGTCATTAAACAGACTATAGTCAGTGAAAATACTGGTAGTTATGACCTAGGTACAGCTGTATTCCAAATGGATCAACATCACATCATGTTGCCTTTTGCTCCAGACTGCTAACTGAAACTAAACACAGACATTCACAAACTGGAAAGGAGTGACTTGTTAGTAGTGTGCGGGCAAGGCTGATCACAAACAACTTGTTCTGCTATCTGTTGGTGTGATACATGGTCAGTGAGAACATTAATGCATACTGACTGTGGCATGAAATATAAAAAGCAGACTTCCTTTGAAACATAAATCATACAGCCATGAATGCAAGCACTGTTTTGGTAGTTTCTTTCTTAATAGCTATCCTGATAGTTTTAGCAAGCCATCTACAGAGAATGCTTTCCTTTGTGCACTTTGGATGACACATTTTGAAGTGAAAAATTGGAACTCTGTTCGCAGGAGGTTTGAGCTACAACTTAGTAAAAACTCCAACATGCATATCAGGTCTTTCAAATAGTAAAGTCAGAAAAGAATGCTTAGTTTTAAAACCTAGACACCCAAATGGCAAACTGATTCTCAGTTAAAAAGTGACTACCACTGAACGTTGTATGTCTATCTGACAAACTAGGCAGTCAATAACCATGTACATAACAGACAGGCACAAGTAAGAATCCTTTTTATAATTAATTACACTTAGAGCCATCATTATGCATTAAATTTAGCCAGACAAGTTAACACAAAGACAACTAGGTTAGAAACCAAGACGTTATATTGCAGTTTTATTCCCAAATAAAAAGCAACATCCACAGTGGTGATTAAATTGAATAACTGACTATGGAGAGTTAGATAAAATATTTAATTTTAATGAATTTTAAGTTACTTTACCAAATCATGAATTAATTTAACACAGTAACAAAATATTGCTTAAAAAAGGACAAGATTCATACTTTCTAATGCTGCAGGCAAGTGTTCCTTTGTAGTCGGACAATGAACTTGGACAGCTCTACACTGTATATGTGTGTGTGTGTGTGTGTGTGTGTGTGTGTGTGTGTGTGAGACTCCTTGATTACTTTGCACAGGGGGCACTCTGAAGTTCAAATGGTACTCTGTGCTGGATACAGCTGGCATAATTCCAGTGCAGCACTCCCTGTTCTGTGCAATATTATATGTGAGTTTCTTTATATTTTCTCTCCTGTTTAGACACTTGCTATTCTTAATGTGTATTGAAGATGACTGCAATTCCTAAAGTTACAAGGTTCTCTTCTAAGTTCTGTGTAACTATGAAATGTTTCTTTTGTAGCACATTCCCCACTGTAGCATTTTACTGAATATATATTTTGCATACCAGATTTTTTGTTATTATGTTTCATATCTTCAAATTTACCTGAGCTTCTGGGCTTTTGTTTCTCATAACACTGAGCATGGTTTTCTTTTCCATGTATACTTACTCACCTTGTACATTTGCCACCTTTGTCTGTAAAGATGTATTCATTTTTCTGCTACCAGCTTGGCTTTTCTTTCTTTTTTTTCATGTTAACTTGCTTTTTTCAAAAAACATAGCATTTTTAAATAAAACATGAATAAGAACACACACAGTCTCTAAAAACTCTACAACTTTTTAATTTTTAAAATGTTTTTGCAATGACTAATACTGCCTGTTTCCAGCCAATAATTCCTCATTAAAAACATCTTTACAGGAAAAAAGCATATGTACATACACAAGCCCCAGCTGTGCCAGAAATCCACTGCCATCTATCCGCACCAGTTACACTAACTAGCTGATTTGCAAAAATGATTTCTGTGAGCTGAAGACAAGAAAGACAGTACAAGGTTGTGTGACAGGACTGAGGAAGGTGGAGCCAGGAATGCATACAATTTAACATGCACTGTTCCAACTGAAGAAGTGTGAAGGCTGTTTCACACTTTGGGGACACAACAAACAATTGCTCATGGTTGAGAAAATACTAATCATAAGCAAAAACAAAAAACAAAACCTTGAGTTAAGAGCCACTTGGATACCACCCCTAAAAACACGCAGACTTTGTTAAAGTATTTGTTTGAAGAAGCTACTATAGAGACTCCAATGTGACAAACTTCATCCTTAAAATTAAGTGAAAAATGAGTTCAATATGCCTAAAATGCAAAAAGGATGAGTCCCAAATTCTGGTGAAGTTAATTTTACATAAACTAATGTATTACAAATGAAATACAATGGTTACCCAAATAATGTGTCAATGATCTTAAAACCAATTTAAGAAAATACTGGGAAAAAAATTATTTATGTTGGAAATGCCTTCTCCAGCCCTTGACATTTTAAAGAAAAAACTTACAGCAATATGCAATAAACTATAGATTTTCAGCTAACTCAGTAGTACAAATTAAGAAGTCAATTATGCACTTAGAAGAGCAGCAGATATTCCAGACAACTCAAGTTCTGAAGAAGAGAAGACAACCAGATTTGTTAGTCAGATAAAAGAAATATTCAAATAAAACAGAAAATATGAAATTTTGAAAATCATGCAAGGAGGAAAAATGTACGTATACTTGTAATATCTGAAAACCAGGACAAACAAAAAAGACTAGAGCAAGTGCTACCATTAATGCTTAGGAAAATTCTAGATTAAAAAAACACAATTTTTTTACCTTAACAGAGCCCACAGATTAACATTTGAGAATAGTGACAGAACCTATAAAAACAGACCTCATTCTGTGTTTGTACAATTTTGGAAAACAAGGACTGTGAAGGGTTCTGTAAGCCATAATAAGAAAAATAATGTTCCTATATGAAAAGAAAAACCTACATTTTTTGTATTTGCAGACTTGCCACATAAACAAGTAAAGCGAAGTGAGTGTTTTTCAGAGAATAGAACAGCCTTGGGAAATATAAGAACAGTAAGCCATCCATCCTTCATCTAGCTAAAATGATAAAGATGTAGAAGGATGTCCCATTAATTTTTATGAAAAAATTGGAACTCAAACATGCACTGACAGTTCCTGGACTATCATAATGACTCAAACTGAGCTGGAACTGTCTTTTTCTGCTAGTCTTTTCAAACTAATATTGGACAGGTTTTTTTTTTATTTTTCTTATTTTTACATTTTTTTTCAAAGTTAACATTGGTCTGGTGGTTGGATTCTTTACTGCAGAATCATTTATCTGCTGTATATTATCAGGTATGTAGAATTTACTGTTTGAAAGACTTTAGTATTTTTTTTCTAAAGAAAACACTTACAATAGGCTGTGTTAATATTAATGGAGAACAACAATTTTCTTAGTTTTGTAAAGTCATGGAATATATAAAAGTAAATTAGAAAACATATTTTTTGCAAGACTCTCATATAAATGATGTTCAATGTGATTATCTGCTAAAAAGTACAGTCCAATAAGAATATAGTCAATAATTGTGGTTCAACAAAGACAGCATGTGTTTTGATAATTATTAATCAGAGTTGTACCTTTGAGATAGCAGCTGAATATCATGTGATAGAAGGTAGATACCTTTTTTAACAACAAGGAAAAACTTCAGTCATTTGTGACCGCTCACTATTTCATGTTAACAGGCACATATGCCTTGGCGAATGACTTTTTATACTTTTTATGATTTGAAAAGAGAACCCTTTCAACCTTAAGAAATGACAAAGATTCTTTATTAAGGAAATGAATTGAATAATTGGTCATTGATTTTTGTATATAATGAATGTTAATTGATTTTGCTTTAGTCTGAGGAAGGTGAGGCACTGGTCCACACTGAAAGCGCTTACTAATAAATGCTTTTTTATTGTTTTGCTGGCTCTTATTGTGTTCCTGTCGCCTAATTTTTCAGTAGTTTGTTTTTTCGCTTTTTTGTTTTTGGATTTGTATGATATGGTGAACAGAACCCGAGCAGCATCACAAAATCTGTTTACACAGGATGATAACACCGACGGCATTCAAGAGAACGCCATTGGAAATTTAACTGCCTTGGTACAATTACTTCTGGGGTGGGTTGACTCGTTAACCCAACATGTTGAGGCATTTGGCCTGAATAGAAATAACGCTTCAATGGGAAGTCTAGACGAGGTGAGCGGCAGCACAACGAATAACATTGGACCTGCCAACACAACAACAAGTAACTGCAATTCATCAGCATCTAATGCACTGGAAGGTAACTCTGATTCAGCAGTACCGCACTTGCAAAATGTGCCTTTAAATCAAGGAAGTGTTTTGCCGTCTATGGTCACATTCCTTAATAACAACTATTGTTTTAACACCGGTAACGGCAATCATGCTCCTCTCTAGACTGTGGAACAACAGAGGGAGAATTTTCTCTCTGATCAAATTAATATTTTTGATACTAAACTTTTTAAATGTAGGAAGCTCCAGTTAGAGGGCTCGTATTTGCAGGAGTGTATAGCTAAAAAAATCATACCCAAGGGCTTGCGTCAGTGGTGTAACCCAGCTGGACTAGTTTATGATTCCCCATTTTTTAGGGAATTGATTCAACTTTTTGACAGACAAGGTCTTGAATTTCTACAATCCCTCACTAACTTTTATAACCAGGAAATAGGTATTTTGAGGGGAGAATTAGAAATTCTCGAACATGTCATTGTAACACATTGTGACTTTCCTCGATACAAATATGAGTATTGCAGAATCTTTACAAGCATCGAGGCAACTATGGATAAAATGCTCATTACCAAAATGAGGAAAATTGTTAGGGACTTACATGATTATTCAAATAATGGAGCTTACCCTAAGCCACCACTGACTTCATACGGCAATAGCCCTGAGAGGGTGGCTACTCATAATGACAATGCCCCCGATGGACCCAATGATCAAGGGCATGTACACCTCAATAATAACATCAACAATAATGAAGGCAATTTGCTGAGACGCAGTGAAAGAATTTACAACCAGAATAACAGCAGGGACAATAACAATGGCATTAATAACAATCAAAATCGACCTCCCAATAATAATCCTAATGGGGGGCAAAGAAACAACGAACAGGGATTTCGGACCCTTTCCAGTGGTCAAGAGAACAATCGACAGCCCAACCGCAATCAAACACAGACGAGGAACAGGAGGAAACAAAGGAGGAGATAGTTCTGAACCAGGCTTATGGCCCCGTCCCTCGTATACACACGAGCACGGAGGGTGATTTCAAGATCTATAATTACACTAGCCTAGACATCCACCAGGACATGATTGACCTTTTATCTAAGGGGTTAACCTACGTCCCCGGAAAAAGGATGGATTTGGCTAAAACAGTCATCAACTTAAAACTCTTCATCCGTAAACTGAATTTAAACTTACATATGGGGGCGAGTTCAACTATGGCTAGCTCCACAAGAGTTTCTAGCTTGTTTAACCCCCCTTTACACCCTAGACTCTGTCTTTTTGTAGAAGATCTGTGAAATGGACTTCAGAGCTAGTGTTGAGAAGAACTATCACTCAGGAATTTCTAACAACATGCTTAGTTCTTTAGAACAGGATTTTCTTCATTTACTTAATGATTGTAACATCAGGGTTATGAACCCTGACAAGGGAGGGTGTCTGGTGTTTATAGACCACTTCATTTATGTCCAAGGCATGCATAAACATCTTAACACAGATGTGTACGAACAAGTGTCTATCAATGAAGTTAATCTAGCATACAAAAAAATTAGCTCAGTGCTAGACGACTTGTTTTTAGAGGGGTCTACAGACATGGATTCACACCAATATCTGTCAATGATTGCAACTAAAACACCTGCTCTTTTTGGTACCCCCTATAATACATAAATCCCTCAACAACCCCCCATTTAGACCTATCGTGGATGGTCGCGGATCCATTACATATAGCTGTGCTAAATATATTGACAGCATCCTCAAACCATTGGTTGAAAGTGAGCCCCAAATATGTAAGGATTCTTGGGGTTTCCTGAAGGATATCAACAGGCTCGAGTACCAAGCTGATGTTTGTTTCATTACAATAGACATTAAAGACCTCTACACAGTTATTCCCCCAGAAACTGGTCTCGAATGGATCAGAGATTTCTTGGTTTTTAAAAAAGTAGAGGTAAACACCATATACGTAATAGAAACACTATTAGAAATAGTTTTGACCAATAATTACATGGTTTTTGAAGGTCAATTTTATTTACAAAAGTCTGGTGTCGCAATGGGGTCACCATGCAGCAGCAGTTTTGCTAATGCCATTATGGCACATTGGGAAAATGAGCTACTATTTCAAAACAAGTTATTCCAACAACACGTCTCCTGGTACACAAGGTACCAGGATGACATGTTTTGCATTCGGAAAGGGGAGATATCCCTCATCCCAACTTTTATTAACAACATTACATCTATGACAAGCTTTCTCGAGTTTACATACAATATAGAAGATACCTCCATTAATTATCTGGACATCCTACTGGTTAATGATGGAACTAATTGCAAGTATATCAGTAGGATATACAGAAAACCAACATATTCAAATACCTTTTTGCATTTCTCTAGCAATCACCCTTACCATCAAAAAAAGGCCGTTATTAAAGACCAGATGGTAAGGGCAGCTAGAATGGTCTCAGACGATGTTGAGTTTGAGATCACATGCAAACATCTTCAAGATATGTTCATTCACAGAGTTTACCCTATTTATTTGGTTGACAACATTAAACAAGAGGTTTGCTCTAAGAGAAAGAATGGGCACTTTCAACCTTTACTTACTGGGTTAAGAGAACAATACATTGTACATAATGTGGAACAAGGTCCAGTCCTCAATAACAATGACAAAGGAGTTTACACGACCAGTTTTTTTATGTACATACTCTTTAGATCACAAATTCATCAGGGACATTCTTAATAAAAACTGGAACATCATTAAAGAGGAGCTAATGTTGACCAAAGCTTTAGGAACGAAACCTCCCATTACTTATAGGAGAGGCCAAAATTTAAAGTTCCTGTTGGAGAAAAAGTTAAAAACTCAATCTAGTAGGTCGAAAGGCATGTTCAAATGCGGGGCTTGTCCCCAGTGCAGATTTATATTTGAAGGCAGTAAATGTTTAACTAACAACAAAACATATATGATTAATTCTAGGTTTAACTGTGACAGCAAAAGTGTAACCTATGCAGCCTTATGTGACCAATGTAATGCATATTACTGGCAAAACAGAAAGGAAGCTGAGACAGCGAATATACGAACACTACTACGCCATAGGTAAAGGGGACATTAAAAATGCTCTGGCTAAACACATTCTAGACAGTCCTGGTCACAGTTTTAAATTTGTGGTATTACAACACAGAGATAATGACATTAGAGGAGGACCCTGGCAGATTTTGTTGGAAATAGACAAACTTACTTGGCAAATTAAGACAGGGACACATATTCCACCTGGCCTCAATGAAAATTTATCTATAAAAAGTGTGTTGAAATTGCATGCATTGAGGAGATAAGGACTTGACAGTTACCCTTTTTAATCATTTTTTATGCATGTTTTTTTCTTTTTCTTTTTCTTTCTATTGATTGTTTTATGATTACGTCCCATTTTTAATTTTAATTTTGTTTTTATAAATTTGAGTTGAGACTTTTTTTGTTGGTTTCAATTAGTTTATTACTTATTGTAAACTTATTCATAGTATGCCTATTTCTAAGGCGACTGATTTTTACAAAGCACGAGGGTATGAACATTTTTAAGATATGTCGATACTGCTGAGCGTGCCAAGTTGTGTATATATAGCATCTTTGTAGCTTTTAGCCTTGGCAGATGCTGCAAGATATTGAGTACAATTCATTGTACTGTATAGGATTTTTTTCACTTAACGGCTGTTCTAACCTTTTTTAACGACAAGGAAAAACTTCAGTCGTTTGTGACCACTCACTATTTCATGTTAACAGGCACATATGCCTTGGTGAATGACTTTTTATACTTTTTATGATTTGTAAAAGAGAACCCTTTCAACCTTAAGAAATGACAAAGATTCTTTATTAAGGAAATGAATTGAATAATTAGTCATTGATTTTTGTATAGAATGATTGTTAATTGATTTTGCTTGAGTCTGAGGAAGGTGAGGCACTGGTCCACACTGAAAGCGCTTACTAATAAATGCTTTTTTATTGTTTTGCTGGCTCTTATTGTGTTCCTATCGCCTAATTTTTCAGTGGTTTGTTTTTTCGCTTTTTTGTTTATAGAAGGAAGAATGGTTTTAGTTTCTTTGTTGACTAGGCCATATAAATTGACTATAGGATCTGAGTATTCACAAATTATCAAAATTTTTTAGATTATATTTCGGAAGGTCTACAAGAGATGTTTAACACTTTAACAACAATAAGTTGTGACTGGAATGCTGTATTAAATATCTGGCACAGAACCATTCTTTTCTGCTCAGAAAAAAGTCATATCATAAAAATATGGCTTTTATCAGCTAAATATTTAGAACAAGTAAAATTGATAAATTCATGGAGATCCAAGTTTCCCAAATGTATCAAATATACTCATTCTTTTCATTCAGTTAGACTTGGAAATTTAATAGTTATGTTTTTATTTCTCCTGACATTTAGCAAAAGGCTGAAATTTACAAATCTGAAAACATTCCTTGGCCAGACTATCTGTTAACCCTTGCACTGAAATATGACAGTAGAACAGACTTCCTAAAATAAAGATCTTTGCTAACTGCTTAAAATAAAGAACTCTTTAGAAATGTTAAACATTGAGATAAAGAGCTATTGGACCATTGATTTTAATTCTCTAGTTTCATATAGTTATACGTGAGCTGTGTTAAAAACAACTAGTCATGGTTATAAAAAACATATAATACTAATTATTATAGAACAATTCAGAATTAAAAAAGACTTAAAATTGTCTTCACTGATCCAAATATTCATGATAAACCAGAAGAAATATCATCCAGTTTAGAAACACAAGCTTGAAAAGCAAAACATACTACAAATTGAAATACAGCATTATTTGTAACAAGCTAAGTTAAAAAAACAAGCGTTGTTTCAACATAATAAGACAGGTAAACCATTAGCATCAGGATGTTGTGCGATAAAATCAAGAAACTTCATAGTTCAATCGCAAGATGACAAAGGCTTAAAAAATCTGATCAAGATAAAATTGCCAAAATGACTAACAGTTATTTCTTCAAAATGTATAACTTTTTCTTCTTCTTTCTGCTTTTCCTGGTTAGGGGTTGCCACAGCAGATCACCTGTCCGTTCATGATTGGCAGTAGAGTTTTATGGTGTCGAGTTGCCAGCCCGGTGCCCAACCTTCCACAGAAGGCACACACATGCACACACACACACCTAGGGCCAATTTTAGAGTGTCCAATCCACATACAGCATGTCTTTAAGATGTGGGAGGAAACCGGAGCATCCGGAGGAAACCCACACAACCACAGGGAGGACATGAAGACTCCACACAGAAGACACCCCAGCCGAGGATCGAACTGGAGAACCTCTTGGTGTGAGGCGGCAATGCTAACCGCTGCACCACCGTGGCTGCCACATTGAAAAACAGATGCTTATATATTAAAGGAATGGCTATAGGACACTCTTAAATCACATCTAGACATATCCATTCTAAAAATAACATTAGAAAATATAAGATAAACTATTGTTTCTATAAAAAAAATAAACACCTAAATCTGATATATATAATCAGCCATGCTGTGAATACTCAAGAGTTCAGATCACAATTGTTTTATTTCTTTTGTTAGCTTAGTTAGTCAGGGAGAGCAGGCAACATGTCAGCAGAAGAGTATGGAAAGCTGACAAGGAGCCAGCTGGCTGAGATGTGCCAGGCTAGGGGAATGGTGCATGGAAAACTGACTAAGGCAGACATGATTGCAGCTTTGGTCACAGCTGCATTAGAAAACAGCAACCAGGAGCTCGCTCAGACTAGCAGTGGACATGTACCACCCTCAGAGAATGGAAAGCTCAACCTTTCTGCAGAGGACTTAAAAATCCACCTGGAGCTAAAGAGATTTGAGTTGGAGTCCAGGCATTTGGAAATAGAAGCAGCTGAGAGACTGAGATGTCTTCAGGATGAGGAGAATGAGAAACTGCTATGCCTGGAAACTGAGGAAAAGGAGAGGCAGAGGCAGCATGAGAGGGAGATGCTGACTCTTCAACAGAGTCATGGAGGTAATGGGGAAGGGAGTGACTGGACCCCAGAAGTACTAAAGGTCAGTAAACTTCTTCCGCAGTTTAAAGAGGGGGATAATTTCGATAGTTTCATTCATATGTTTGACAGGGTATGTAAACATTATGATGTATGAGTATGGTTCCTGACCCCCTTACTCCATGGTAAAGCTGTAACTGTGTTGTCTAAACTCGCTGATTGTGAATATTTTGATTATACTGCTGTTAAAAATCACTTGCTAGAATGTTTTAAGCTAACACCTGAAACGTATAGGAAAAAGTTTCGTGAGCATTGATGCAAGGCAGATGAAAGTGTGTGTGAATATGTTGCTGAACTGAGAATTTATTTTCATAGGTGGTGAGTGGATGTCAGGTCACCACTTTTGAAGGGCTGGCAGACCTTTTGGTGAGGGAGCAAGCCCTTAGCACTTTGCCTAAGGACATGAGGATCTGGTTAGCTGATAGACAATGTGCTACTTCATATGAGTTGAGGAAGAATGGAGACCTATACCTAGTAAGCAGGGCATCCCTGCACAGGAAAGGGATGCCCAGTACTACTCATGGGTCTAAAGGAACCCATGGTGGGCAGCACAGACTGCCCCAACAGAATCTGCCAGTAGTAGGGGAAGCCACTAGTCCAGATACATGTCCTGGACCTAGGGTTAAATGTTTTGAATGCAACCAGTGGGGCCATGTAACATACAGATGTCCATGGAGCCAACAAAGGTTGAGAGAGCCAGTAAGTGGGAAAGACAAAATGCCAATAGTAGGTTGTCTTGAGACAACAGGGGCACTGAACTACCATCCTGCAGATGTCCTGATAAGGAACGATTTGGATGAGGCAGTACCATGTGCTTATGCAGTTACATGCAGTCAGGCCAGGAGACAAGCATGTGAGCCTGGTAGCCTGGGGGAGACTCAGACAGACTCCATATTTGCAGCCAGGACTGGCGAGGTGGTTACTTCAAGGAGGGGGCTACTCTGTAGCAGTGAGACTGAATGTGAGCCACAGCTGCTTGTGGGTACTGATGTTCCCTTGGACAGAGTGACTGCAAAGGTAGAGGTGATTAGTAGTACCCAGGCTGACAGTGAGGAACCACTGTCAGAGGATTCCAGACTTCCTGTGGAAGGGGAGCTGGGGAGGGTTACCAAGAGTGAGTTGAGACAGGCTCAGCTCTCAGACTCTACATTGCAAGGCCTGAGGCAGGCAGCTAGTGAGGCACCTGATTCTCAAGGGAAGGGGGATTCTGTATACTGGGACAAAGGGTTACTGTATTGAGAGTGGACTACGGAGGGAGGGCTAGAAGGTGAGAGGGTACAGCAGTTGGTAGTGTCTAGAGCCTACCATCTGGTGCTTCTAGCCATAGCCCATGATATTCCCTTTGCAGGCCATATGGGCATAAAGCATACAAAGACATGTACTATGCAGAACTTCTATTATCCTGGAATTTCCAGAGATGTAACAGGGTACTGCAGGACCTGTGAGCAGTGCCAAAAGCTAGGCAAGGCAGGAGACAAGGTGAGAGCACCTTTGATGCCTTTGCCTGTGATTGAGAAGACATTTCAGAGGGTAGCTTTGGATATTGTGGGGCCTCTGAGTACCCCAAGTTCCACAGGGAAAAAGTATATCCTAGTGGTAGTGGATTATGCTACACAATACCCCGAGGAAGTGGCTCTGTCCTCCATTGAGGCAGAAAATGTGACATATGCTTTGTTAGAGATTTTCAGCAGGGTAGGCTTCCCAAAAGAAATACTGACTGACAGAGGTGCCAGTTTCATGTCAGACCTGCTGACTTATCTGTGGATGTATTGTGGGGTGAAGCACATGAAGACCACCCCCTACCATCCCCAAGGACTAATGGTCTTATTGAGAGGTTAAAGTATACAATCAAGTCCATGCTATGAGCATTTTCAGACCAGTTTAAGAGGGAGTTGGACAAATATTTGCCCCATCTGCTGTTTGCTTACAGAGAGGTTCCCCAGGAATTGACAGGTTTTTCACACTTTGAGTTGTTGTATGGGCATAGGGTGAGGGGACCTCTAGATTTAATTTAAGATGAGTGGGAAGATGAGTATGAACCTCACAAGGAGTCTGTTGTGGCATATGTCCTAAACCTCAGGACAAGGCTCAGTGAACTCATGGGCTTGGCCCAGGATAACCTGGCAGAAGCCCAACAGCAGAAAAATGTGTGGTATGACAGGAATGCCCTAGCTACAGAGTATGTTGTGGGGCAGCAGGTAATGCTTCTCATTCCTGTCTGACACAACAAGCTGCAAGCATCTTGGGAGGGACCCTAGAAGGTGGTAAGAAAGGTAAGTGATGTTAACTATGTGGTGGAGCTGCTAGGCAAAAGGCAGGGGCACAAATTGTACAATGTTAACATGTCAAAAGCTTACCATGATAGGGAGGCCCTTGTACTGAGCATTTGCAGTGGATTGCAGGAGGAGTCTGAGGGAGATCTGGTGACTGATCTCCTCAGTGAAGCTCGGACTGACACCTCAGTGGAATGGGTAGCAATGTCCCAGCAGCTATCTCCTACCCAGGTTCGAGAAATCCGAGCAGTGTTAAAGGAGTTTGGGGACATGTTCACTGGTAAACCAGGGTGTACCCACCTGCTGCAGCACCAGGTGGATACAGGACCACAAAGGTGGTATTATAGGGCGCCTGAGTGAGTTAAACAGACTTTGATGGAGGAAAAACAGGAAATGTTGGAACTAGGGATAATTCAGGGGTCCAACAGTCCCTGGGCCTCCCCAGTGGTGCTGGTGCCAAAGAAGGATGACAGCACTAGGTTCTGCGTGGACTACAGGAAATTAAATAGTCACACAGAGTCAGATCCTTACCCTATGCCTAGGACAGATGAGGCCCTAGAGCAGTTGGGTGGGGCTAAGTATCTTACAAGCATTGATCTTACCAAGGGTTATAGGCAGGTGCCCTTGACTCCCAGTACTAGAGAAAGGTCAGCCTTTGTGACTCCTTTTTGCTTGTATGAGTTCACAAATATGCCCTCTGGGATGAAAAATGCTCCAGCAACTTCCCAGAGGCTGATAGATCATATCCTAGCAGGAGCAGGAGGGTTTGCCCTTGCTTACCTAGATGATATTGCCATCTACAGCCATTCCCGGAAAGAGCACCTTCAACATGTCGGGGAGGTGCTGGGCAGACAACAGAGAGCAGGGTTGACCATTAAGCCGAGCAAATGTCAGGTGGTTATGGCAGAGGTCTCCTACCTGGGACATAGAGTGGGAAATGGTAAGATCAGGCCAGAACCTGCCAAAGTAGAAGCCATTCAGGCATGGCCTGCACCTGTTATGAAAAAGCAGGTTGGGGCATTCTTAGGGACAGCAGAGTACTACAGAAAGTTCGTCCCCAGTTATAGTACCATAGCTGCTCCCCTCACAGACCTGAGAAGGAAGAACAGGTCAGATAAGGTAGTGTGGATCACAGCATGTGAGGAGGCATTCCAGAAGCTTAAAGAAGCTTTGGCAGGACCCCCTGTGTTAGCCAGTCCAGATTACAGAAAAGAATGTGTTGTGCAGGTGGATGCTTCAAACCATAGGGTGGGGGTGGGGGGCTGTTCTTAGCCAGATTTCTGCAGAAGGAGAAGAACATCAAGTGGTTTATCTCAGCTGTAGGCTGCAATACAGGGAGGAATGCTATGCAGCTGTAGAAAAGGAATTTATAGCCATAGTGTGGGCACTGCAGAAATTTTAGCCTTATCTGTATGGAAGAAAATTCACTGTAGTGACAGATCACAACCCCCTAACATGGTTAAACAAAGCCAGCCAAGAAAATGCCAAGTTGCTAAGATGGAGCCTAGGGGTGCAAGCATATGATATGTCAGTGCAACACCGCAGTGAGATTAGCAATACCAGTGCAGATGGGCTCTCAAGACAGGGAATTTGGTAAGGTATACTTAGATAGACCTAACCCTCTCAAGCAACATTTCTCAAGGGTCACTTGAAAAACTAGCTTGAGTTCTCCAGGGGGAAAGATGTGTGAAGATAGGTGAAGGCTGCCAGTCTAGCCAGATAGAATTCTGTAGATAATTCTGTTATTTGTAAATATTAATGTAAGCCACAAGCTTCTTCTCTTAAATGTGAAAAGACTGCATTGGATATTGAACTGCAAAAATGTAACAACAGTGCACTCTGCTGTAAGAAAGCTAAGCCAAGCATTTTATGACTGTCTTGATGTCAAAATTCAGAGCCAATATGTCTAGAGGGAGGCATCCTGCCTGTTGTTTTAAGACCAGAGTTAATAGCTGGAATTTGCATGTATAAATGTCCTTTATTCCTCTGATTTCTGACCAGGTGTAAAGAATGTAAATGTAGTTTCTGTTAACCTGGGAACACCAGAGAAGTGTGATGAATGATGTCATGTGTAGCAGCTCTGTGTTATCAATTTAAAGAGAGAAAAATCAGAGAGCTCAGTGCATTTTGTCTTGAGAACATCCAACATCACCAGCACTGTCTGTTTCTATATGTAAGTTATTTAAAACTGTGTTTTCTCTTAGACACAACTAGGAATTAGGCAGATTAGACTAAGTGTTTTTCTGTGATGATGTTAGAACTTTTCAATGGTATTATTTTTAAGTATTTCTCTGTGATCTCTGAAGTTTTGACTAGCACTGTGTAGTAAGAAGTATTGTCTTGTGTTTTTATTATTTTTATTAAATATTTTTTAAACCATTCAACTGTAGCTTTTTTGTGTTGAGATAATTTAAGCTCTAAGAGCACATTGCATGTATATAGTGATGCTCTACCAAGTCACTCCAAATAAGCCTTGACTGTTAGGTCACACTTATCATTTGGATAATAATATTGCACAGTAACAATTGGACACCCTTTTATGGGCCTTTGAGTAGCTGATAAATAATAGCGGGTGGTGGCAGCTGGTACTACCTTTTAGATTGGGCAGAAAAGGGGCAGAGCTGGAGAACCTGTGCCAGCCTTCCCCAGGAGTGTCTGTGTGGTTGTATAAACACTTATCTCAAAGTATGTGTGTGTGTGTGTGTGTGTGTGTGTGTGTGTGTGTGTGTGTGTGTGTGTGTGTGTGTGTGTGTGTGTGTGTCAGCTACTTGGGCAGGGACACAAAGCACTGGTTAGACAGAGAGGGTGCTGGAGGTTTTAGCTTGCCCACTAGACTGAGATCTGGACACTATAGCTGTGCCAGTGGGGAATCTTATTGGGGACCTGGAGAGAAAGGGAGAAACCAGCCCCAGACTGACTGTGATCTCTATGTGCTCTTAAGGGAAATTGCATTTTACTGTTTGTGTATTTATTATCCTTTCCCTATATGGACACCCCTCACTGGTGTTAGTGGTGAGGATTGAGGCTCCTTGATTGCTGGGAAAGGGCATGGGCATCACAATTACCATTATTCAGTATGAATGAAACTGGATCTATAAAGCAATACTTAAAACGATAACTAAAACAGAAATGCCCTATTTCTCTGTTATTAGATATGCAGTCACTGGACTTTATGTTAAGATATTACTGCCCATATCATCCTTAATTATTATCCTTGTTACAAAATACTTCATTACCATGATAGAAACCATTTCTAATTGCTTGCCTATAACAGTGTATATTACTCAGTATTTATATATAAATGCTTAGTTTGATTATCAAGTCCAGTATTAGATAAAACATTATTTGGTATCCAAGCTATACAAACATTTAAAGCAGGGTTGTTTTTCAATTTAGAACAGATGTGCTAAATGAAACTGACATTAAGCAGGAATTAATCTCATACTGTGCAGGAATTAAAAAGCCTGTTGGTGTTGTAGGAATATGGACAAAGGAGGAAATCAGCTTTGTTTGAATTTAACATGCAGGGGTGCAGATCATGAATATTCAACATGTGATATGTGTGAATTAAGAAATAACACATTATCCTGGTCAAATAAATATATGCAGTTTTTAGGAAAACTGACATTTGTCTGCAGCATTATGAGAGGAGATGTGATAATTGTGGGAAAAAAGCAGTGTTTGAAAACACATGGTAAAATGAAATTCTACAAAGGTAATTCTAGTTCACATTTCTGGATATATTGACAATTAAAACAGAATGCCATTGTAACAACATAAAGGAAGGAGAGACAGTTTTGATTGAGAAAACAAAGAATAGTTAGAAGAAGGGGTGTTAGAAGAGAAGAAAATACGGAAATGGAATCAGTGTAATTTGGGGTTCCAGGAACAAAATCAAGTGGGATAAGAAGTTAGATGAAAAGGGATTACATATTGAAAAGAAATTCCTGTTGAACAAGGAAGGGGACGATAATTTATTTATTTGTTTATTGTGATATCATGTCCATTGATGAAAACATAGAAAACAACATAAGACAAAATGAAAACTCTAAAAGAAGGAGAAAGAGGTTATAAAGTAAACAAATATATGATTATCCTTTCATTAATATTAAACGTTTTAAGAATTCAATTAGATTTATTTTATTTTTTTGAGTTGTTTACAAGAATGATGATAGTCTAACATGCTTGTAGGATATGGGGTACATTAATAAACTAAAAAGGCAGTGTACGAGAGAGAATATTTAATCACCTGCGATAAGGAAATTTTCAGAGTTTCAGTATTAGCATTTGGTAAAGACAAATAAGAGATAATAGACAGTGTGGTTATAAAACCTAGAAGGTCTCCCTTAAGTAATTTTTGGCTGAAAGGAAAACATGCAAGACTATGTAATGTTTCTACTGTAGTAAAATAAAAGGTAGCAGATTGTTCATCACCATTAAGGACCTAAAAGGAGTAGAAGCAGAATGGTCACAAAACAGTGAACATACTCCATAGTATGAAAAACAAGCAAAACATTTAATAAAAGCCAATAGGATTTTATCTGATATAAAACTTTGTCAGAACTGGAACCATGCTAACCATCATATTTATAAATATCTAAAATATTATAACTGTAAAGAAAAAATATACACTGCTTATATTGATAACATTAATAGCATTATGATATTACAATTATCACTATTGTTGATTCCATTCTGTACACTATACTTTATATTACTGTATGCTGCCTGCAATGTGCATTATTACTGTGCATTAACTGAATGTATTAATTCTACCCTCCTGTATTGCTGTGTACTAA
This sequence comes from Protopterus annectens, assembly GCF_019279795.1. Classification (NCBI taxonomy): domain Eukaryota; kingdom Metazoa; phylum Chordata; order Ceratodontiformes; family Protopteridae; genus Protopterus; species Protopterus annectens. The sequence continues at coordinate 1,320,444,206 of NC_056732.1, forward strand.
CCTTGCCATTCTTCTGATGTATGATGTATCTCTATGTAACAAGAACAGTGAAGAGGAGACTTTACAAATTCATTCAATTTAAAATATTTGCTTTTCTAGCTGAGGGACATCTGGGCTATATCGTCTCCTAGTATCTGTTTTCAACAAAAGGCCTGCAGAACCCAATGTATCACTCACAAAAAATGGATTTCAAAGCTATACATAAAATGGGCAGTATCCTTCTGTCTAGAATTAAGGTGTCAATAGGTCCAAAAGAGTAATAAATTAGCTCAAAAAATGTAATAGAGAAATTAATGTTAGAAAGCAAAATACAAAATATGTCAAAGAACAATAAAATAAAGGGATAAAAAAATCTGTTTCAAATGCTGGCACCAAAAAAGAATTATGTATCAACAGCTGGAGTAGTCACTCTGCAGCAGAGACAGAGGAAAGAACACTAAAGCCTTCCTTTCTTCTGACAAGAGCTATATGGCAGTGAGACTTGTAGGGATTCAAATTATTCAGTTGTGCATCTTTATTAAATTATACTTGAGCTGCCAGAAAGACACTTAGCAAGTCTTCTTTCTTTACTGATCCAAAAAATGTTAATGAAATCTGCCACACAAAGGTTGAAACTGAACCAAATATCTACCAGATATTGTCATAAATCCACTTTAAGAAGAAAAAAGAAAATGTGTGGGAAGCAATGTGCAGAGTAGGTTTTAAATCCCAAGTAGTTCACTAAAAAGTTCCAAATATAATACGAATCAGGTTCAGATGTCTCCTCAATGTAAAGAGCCTATGCAGGCAATTGCTGACACCCAAAACCAGCGGGTGTGTTCCTCTTCCTAGTAGTTCAGCCACAAACTCTTGTTAGTGCAACTCCACAAAACTATAGCTTGTCATGCACAATCAAGTAAATACAAGCGTTAAGCGGAGGTTATAAATATTTATTAAATAAAAACGGCAAGCGCTTTCAACTTGTGGTCTTCTTCAGGCCAATAACAACTAAAGTGCTTGGTGCAAACATTTAAATATACAAACATTAAAAATGCAATGATGTCACATCCTCAATTAGTTGAAGTGCATGCATTATTTAAAAATTAAAGGGACAGGAAGTGCTGCCCTAATTTCAAGCATAGCTTGTTGTAAGCAACTTCTAAAATCATGAAAATCTAGGTCACTACGCCATTGAGCACCATATATCTCATACTTATCTACTTACACCTTGACATTTCTATTTGTTTCATTCACTTTTTTCTTAACTTCTTCCCCCCCCCCCATCCCTCACATTCATTCCCCTTCCACACTTCCTTTAATCTTGTCACTTCTCCCCCCCCCTCCTTTCCCCTTTTGCATAGTATTCATTTAGGGCATTGATATAACATCACATAGTCTTATTGTCAACTGTCTTTATATATGTGTACAATTTACACATATAGACATACACATATATACTTTATGCGTTATCCGCTTATACATATTTTTTTACAAATGCACACATGCAACATCCCAGCTCCATCTCTCTGTTCCACTTCTATTAGTACATGACATGGATACTTGGATGCATGCATTCCACACATGACATGTGTGGATGCACATTTTTTTAGCTCTGTTAAAAGAATAGAAATATCATTTTGTTATGTATAAAGCATGTTTATAAGATTGATTGTTTAGCAATGCAGTATGGCTGACTATATATATATACATGCCATATATTTTTATGCTCTATATATATTTTTATGTTTTATTCATGATTTTAGAAGTTGCTTACAACAAGCTATGCTTGAAATTAGGGCAGCACTTCCTGTCCCTTTAATTTTTAAATAATGCATGCACTTCAACTAATTGAGGATGTGACATCATTGCATTTTTAATGTTTGTATATTTAAATGTTTGCACCAAGCACTTTAGTTGTTATTGGCCTGAAGAAGACCACAAGTTGAAAGCGCTTGCCGTTTTTATTTAATAAATATTTATAACCTCCGCTTAACGCTTGTATTTACTTGATTGTGCATGACAAGCTATAGTTTTGTGGAGTTGCACTAACAAGAGTTTGTGGCTGAACTACTAGGAAGAGGAACACACCCGCTGGTTTTGGGTGTCAGCAATTGCCTGCATAGGCTCTTTACATTGAGGAGACATCTGAACCTGATTCGTATTGTATTTGGAACTTTTTAGTGAACTACTTGGGATTTAAAACCTACTCTGCACATTGCTTCCCACACATTTTCTTTTTTCTTCTTAGCAACAGTATGTTTTGTGGGAAGTGGAATAACACGTGAGCATTTTTTTGGATTTTATAAATCCACTTTAAGGTTTTAAAAAACAATTTGAAATCAGTTTAGCATTACTAACTCAACATATATAATTTGTTCTCTGTCACATATTGGAAACAATTAATTGATCAGTCATAAAAAGCATTCTAAGATAAATTACAAAGAAATATCAATCTATTAGAATACTACAATGGTTGAATAAAATAAATAAATAGATAAAATAAAAAGAACGAATAAAAAAATAACTATAAATCTATATCTCTCTCTCTCTCTCTCTCTCTCTATATATATATATATAAATATACATATATGTGTATATATATATATATGTAAATATATATATATATATATAGACAGATATATATCTATATATATATATATATATATATATATATATATATAGATACATATATATATATATATATATATATATATATATATATATATACATACACACACACACACACACATACACACACACACACACACACACACACATATATACGTATGATGCAGTATAATACATTAATAATAAATGGATCATCCTTAATCCCAGGTGAAGATCAGAGGTGTTGGAAGATGCTGAAGGCTGGAGGGGGACGTCTAAAGGAGCATGTGGTGACCTGAAAAGGGCATTTCTTTTACTTTTTTCTTCTACTGTTAACTGTGAGAAAAGATGTACACATATGATATGTGTTAAATAGCTGCATATATGACCAACTGTTGTCGCCTTAAGAATAATTCCACATAAATTTCATACTAAAATTATAAATGAAACTACTGTCTTTCATACCCCATTCCAAGTGTGACTTGGACATATACTTTCACCTGAATGCATGGCCTTTGAGTATACCCTTTACAAAGACTGCCTGTGTGCTACAAATTGAATGATTAAATGAAAGGAGGACAGAAGTTTTAACAGGCAATGTTAAACTCTTGCATCTGAGTGTTATTTGGGCACTGCAACACAAAAGTACAGTTGTGTACACTTACCATAAATGTAGATGTTCAAGTGTATTCACTGTTGCAGTCATCACATTTGGGTTATCTGCTTGCAGTAGTCCTCAGTTGGCCTGATTATCAAAGTCTTGGGTCCTGCGTATGTTACTGTCCCTTCTTCCATGACGTCAGGTAGTCAGGGGTATAAAACATGCAGCTGATGCCATTACATCAGTTTTTCTTGCCCCAGATGTCAGGTGCCCCCTAATGGGAAGCAATTATATATATATATATATATATATATATATATATATATATATATATATATATATATATATATATATATATATATATGCAAGGTTATACCTCCAACAAAAAAAGCAAATAAATCAAAAAGCTTTTAAGCATAGTAAAGGAGAATAGAGGTATAGCCAAAAGACAGGGGGCTGGTGGGAGGGTAACCAGGATGGCAACAGTGAATACACTCGAACATCTACATTTATGGTAAGTGCACACAGCTGTACTATGTTCTTTGTGTTCCACTTTTGCAGTCATCACATTTGGGTAGATTCCTAAAGCTAAGGATGGGAGGAGGAATTTGAATCTGGATTTAGAGAAAACTGGTAAATGATAATGCTTGATGAAAGTATGTACAGAGCTTCAGGTAGCAGCTTCTAGGATGTCCCTGGTAGGGACACCTCTGAGAAAGGCTATAGAGGTAGATGCAGCCCTGGTTGAGTGTGGTCTTATCCCCGTGGGATAGGTTTTCCATGGTGCTTATAGCAGAAATAAATCCAATGGCCTATCCATTTAGAAATGGTTTGCTTTGAAATGGCCTTCCCCTCTGCCCCTGCAGCAAATGCCACCAGCAGCTGTTCAGATTTCCTTTGAGGTTTAGTCCTATCCAAGCAAAATCTAAGTTGTCTGTGCACATCTGAGTGCAGTATCCATTCCCCTTTGCTCTGTGCATTAGAAAAAAAGGTTGGCAAATGAATAGACTGATTAAGACCCACACTGGATACTACCTTGGGCATGAAGGAGGGGTTGGTCCTGAGGGATACCTTGTCCGCATGAAAGATGATGAAAGGCTCCACTGCCATAAGAGCCTGTAATTCAGACACCCTTCTTGCTGAAGTGATTGCTAAAAGGAAGGCTGTTTTCCAAGAAAGGAATTTTAACTCTGCACTTGCAGCTGGCTCAAAAGGTGGTAGACTGAGTTTTTCCAATACAAAGTTGGCCCCTCTGAGGAACTGCTTAAGCAGTGGATGAGAGAAGAGGGATGGTTTTGTGTTGTAATGAACTGAAATGGCTGAGGCATGAATTTTGATGGAGGAAAAGGAAAGGCCCTTGTGAAGCATCTCAGTTAAGTACTGAAGAATCTGAGGTAAATTAGGAGCTGCTGTGCCCCTCCCTTGAGTTTGGATCCAGGAACAGAATATTTTCCATTTTTTAGCATAGGATTTTCTAGTACTAGGCCTCCTTGTCTCCAGAATGACACCCAACACTTGTTTGCTGAGGGATGGTAATGGAGAGATCAGGTAATTAGCCCAGCTGCCAGGTTCAGGGTTTGAAGCTGAGGATGCAGAATCTGGCCCTCCTTCTGGGACAGCAGGGCAGGGGTCTGACGCAAGTGCCATGGTGCCAGCAGTGAGACACTGTGCAAGAGGGGGTACCAGTGTTGGCATGGCTAGTCTGGTGCAATCAGTATCATCCTTGGTTTGTCCTGTTTGATCTTTAGTAGGACTTTGGAGAGGAGGGGCAGAGGAAAAAAGGCATAAACTGATAGATTTTTCCAGGTGAAGGACGGGGCATTCACTTTCCAAGCTTGTATGTGGGAAGACCTTGTGCAGAATTTGTCCAATTGGTAGTTTTGGGGGGAGGCAAACAGGTCTATATCTGGGCTCCCCCTTTTGTTTATCAACATGTTGAAAGTCTTTGGCTCCAGTTTCCACTCGTGTGGGTCCATGAGATTTCTGCTTAGTTCATCTGCCAGTGTATTTAGCTTTCCTGGCAGGAACTGAGCCCGTAAGTGCACTTGGTAGCTCAAGGCTGTGTTCCACAGAGCCGTGGCTAGTCTGCAGAGGGTGTATGTATGGGTACCCCCCTGCTTGTTTATGTACCACATAACAGTGGTGTTGTCTGTTTTTACCATTAATTGTCCTGGAAGAATGTGGTCCTTGAAGGCTGTCAGAGCATTCTGTACAGCTAACATTTCCTTTTGATTGATATGCAGGTGCATTTGACTTGGGTTCCATCTGCCCTGAATGCACTTCCCTGCCAGGTGAGCCCCCATGCATAGTCTGATGTGTCTGCTGTTAGGGTTTGGGCATCAGGGGGTAGAGTGAATGGTAGTCCCTTGTTTTGGTGGCAAGCCTCTGCCCACCAAAGGAACTCTAACTGTAGGCAAGGTATGATAGGAATCATTGCTTCTAGATCCTGAGAATGTTGACACCATAGGCTTTTAGATACCATTGTAGTTTCCTCATATGCAGTCTTGCATAATGAATTAGGGGGATGCAGGAGGCCATGAACCCTAAGTCTTGCAGTATTTGCCTTGCAGATAGCAGGGTTTTTGTGGCCATTAGTTTCAAGTAAGCTGTCAAATGAATTTGTTTCTCTGGCGTGAGGAAAGCTATCTGGAAAGTTGTGTTCAAACTTGCTCCCAGGAATATAATTTGTTGACAGGGTACAAGATGTGATTTTTTTTAGTTTATGGTGTGCCCCAGACAAGTTAGCACCTTTTATACAAACACCAGATGATTCAAAAGAATGTCCTGGCTTTCTGCCAGAATTAGACAATCATCCAGGTATGGGTATATTTGAATATTTCTTTGCCTGCAAAATGCAATGACTGGAGCTAGGCACTTTGTGAATACCCTAGGCGCAGTGGATAAGCCAAATTGCAGTGCAGAGAACTGATAGTGCATGTAGCTTGCTTTGAAGCTTAGGTATCTTCTGCAAGATTCCCTGATTGGGATGTGCATGTAGGCTTCCTTTAAATCCAGTGTTGCCAACCAGGCATCCTTGCCTAGCATAGGAAGCAACTGGTGAAGAGTTAGCATCTTGAATTTTGGGATCACCAAAAAGGTGTTTAGGATAGAAAGGTCCAAGATAGGATGCCATGAATTGTCTTTTCTGGGTACCAGGAAAAGTCTTGAGTAGAAACCTTGTCCCTTTTCCTCTTCTGGTAAAGTTTGAATAACCCTTATGCTTAAGAGAGAGAGAGTACTTGCTTTGGAGCCTCTGCCCATGTATTTGGGGGTAGATCTGGCCAACCGTTTGGGGTTGGTAATGTGTGAAAGTGAAATCTGTATCCTTGGGAAACTATTTTTAAAACCCATTTGTCCTGGGTAATGAGTTCCCAGTTTTTTGCCTGCAGAGCAATCTTTCCCCCTAAAGGAGCAGTCAGTTGAGAAGGGCTTGGAAGTTTTAAAGTTAAGTCACTGAGACAGTTTACCATAGGGGGGAGTCTTACTACTCCTTGATTTGGAAATGCGAGCCCCCCACTGCTTAGTCCTGTGAGTACCTTGGGACTGAAGCCTGGGTGTTCTGCTGGTTCTGGGTTTGGACTGAGAAGGCCTAGAAGAGGCAGGAAAGGAACAATTCTTAGAGGGCCAATGCCTACTAAATCTTGGAGGCTGTACTTGCAGGAAATATTTAACAGTTTGCATAGATTTAGCTTTTTCCTCCATCTTTTTAAGTACTTCTTCTTCTTTGTTGCCAAACAGGTGGTCCTGATTTAAGGGAGCATCCAGCAATTTAGCTTTAACATGATCTGACAAAGATTGCGCCTTAAGCCAAGCATGCCTTCTAAGTACAGACCCAGTGACAGCAGCCCTGCAAGATGCCTCTAGTGAATCAAAACCACATTGCAAAGTATGTTTTCCAACTTGTTCAGCAGAATGCATTAAATCTTGTAAATCCTTATTTTTAGCACAGTCAGGAATCAACATCATTTTCTGTTTAAACAATCCAATAATATGCTGCTGATACTTTAACATATGAAACTGGCAGTTTAAGGCCCTAAAGGCCAAGGTTGCAGAAGTGTATACCTTCTTACCCCATCTATCCAGCACCCTGGAATCTCTATCAGAGGGGGTAGGATTTCTGGTAGTAGTAGCGTTAATGCCCTTGGGTCCCTATGAAATGTTCTCAGGATCCGCAGTAGGATTTTTAAAAAGGAACTTGTGACAGTCAGGAATCCTGTAATATCTATCAGGTTTTCTGGGAGCAGGAGGCAAAGAATAAGGGGCCAAGCTAGATTCCGAAAAGGCATCATCAACAATGTCCAGTACAGGGGGGATGGCTAAAGGCCTGTATTGGGGCAGGAGTAAGAAATCCCAAAGCCTCTTTTTAGAATCAGAGTAATCCTGGCTTTCCCTGTGGAAATGCTCCCTAAGAGTAAGCAAGGTTTCACCAAAAGAGAAATCCTCTGGAGGGGAAGCTGAGGGAATAGAGTCTTCTGCATCAGAATCCTCATAGGTAGATAAAGGTAAATCCTGGTCATCAGAAGAAAGAGAAATTTCAGAATCCTGATCAGAAGCATCACAAACAAATTCAGTCCTAGGTCTCTTAGAGGGGGAAGGTTGGCTTCCCCTGATTAAAGTAATAAGGTCTTCAGCCATTCTTATCATTTGTTCTTTAGGCATAGAGGCCTGACCATGCGGTCTGGGTAGTTTTCTAGGCATGGATTGAGATGAAGAAGAAGATGGCATTGGTTTAATATGCAAGTCAGTAGGCCCGAATACACCCTCAGAAGCCAGTGCCTGCACAGCGGCTCCAGACCCATCCAAGGTAGAGACATCCACAGGTTCCACAGTTGAAGCATCTCGCGGCATACCAGACTCTGAATGGGTCTCAGTAGAGGCCTGCGAATCTGAAGTAGCAGGTATCTGGGGCTGTGAAAGCACCTCACTGAGTACCGGCGAACAGGCGAATAGCTTAGGAGAAGCGTCGTCGGCAGCTTTGGACCTAGGCAGCCTGTCTCTGTCTTTATCTTTGTGACTTTTTGTTATGCCGGTAGTCAGGGGGCTTACTGAAGACATATCTGGATAATTGAACTGAGTACCAAAATATTAGAAGCGCAAATATACAGACGACAAATAGTTTGTTGTTTAAATAAGGCACAAAACCGACAGCGAGGTACATCATGGTCATGGCCTAGGCAAGGAATACAGTACGAATTAAAATCTTTATGAGGTATTTGCTTTCCACAAGAAATACAATTATTGACTTTTACTGACATTGGTTTAGAGCAAGAAAAAGTTTCCCTAACGGGGTACTTAGCTTTAGTTTAATACTTCAATTCCGAAACTCGAAAATAAAAATTTTAGGAGCCGGCACTTGCGAACTGCTTCCACTTCGGACACCGCACGGCAAGAAAGACTGATGTAATGGCATCGGCTGCATGCTTTATACCCCTGACTACCTGTTTTCATGGAAGATGAGACAGCAACCGATGCAGGACCCGAGAGTTTTATAATCAGGCCGACTGAGGGCTACTGCAAGCAGATAACCCAAATATGATGACTGCAACAGTGAAACACGAAGAACATCTACATAGTGGTGAACAACAGTTGCAATTGCTATTTGGCATGGACACCATGGTGTCAGTCTGTTTCTGGCCATAGTCCAGACAGCCTATTGTACACTTTATATTGTGAAAGTGGATATGGTGAAGATAGTATAGTCATTTCCAAACTGAGAATAAAAAGTATACAGTACGTTGTCAGCACTATAGTCAGAAACAGACTAAAACCAGAGTCCATGCTTCTGTTTCTTCTGCTATGTCCTAACATGTTGGAGACAATAAATGCTGGTTTCTGAGTTTGATTAGAAGAACACACACATATATGTGCAGTCACAGACTTTGCTACTTAAATTTGTATTATGGCATTTCAGCCCAACTGTGGAAAATAGTATTGAAATAAAATGCAAATTTGCATGTAATCATTTTGGGTTGTAGAAAAGTACAGTTTTGTAGGTAAATTTACTATAACAGTAGATGTTCAAATTATCCCTGCTGCAGTAGCCTAAACTATACAGTTTATATCCTGCAAAGCTTCAGGGCACCTTCCACTCAACCAAACCATTAGCTTGGGCTGAGCTGACTAAAAGACAGCTTTTGGTGCTAAGACCATCAGAGCTTTCATGCCAACTAAGAAAGGCGGGCGAAGACCATTACGAAACATTATTAGGTTCATAGGTTTATAGGTAGATACTAGGCTATTGACCCAAGGGCCTACATAAGTCTAGCCAACAAGGTTCCCTGGCATACGCCACCAAAGAAAGTTATTTTCCTGTGCCACTGTAGAGCAGAGAAACAGAAGTGATCCCCAGGGTGTATTTCCTATTTCCCATCCACTCATCAACATTTTTTATTGAAGAGTGCTAATGAAGAACTTTGCTTGACATAGATGGGTATAGGTTCATAGGTAGATACTAGGCTATTGGCCCAAGTACTAGGCTATAGGCCCAATAAGAATAACAAAAAAAAAATATGTGTGTGGTTGCCACGCGCATTAGAAATGAAACTTCACATGGTACCAGATAACTGTAGCAATATACTGTCGACATAAATACAGATTATAAATTATTTCTAGAGCTCCGCCAAGTTTGAAACAGTATGTTGGAAAATCCATTATGGTTCTGTTATTGATGTATCTATTTCTTGTCAGGGTGGGAATGTATGCTAGCTTTGTTAGAAGCCATGCAGTGTCTGATTTCCCAGATGCTATGGACCTTTATCTGTGGTATACTTATTAATATTTTGAGGTACTAGAGGTCGCAGTAAAATCACTAAATACTATGGCATTGCATGATCTTTAAAAAAAGTCTGTTTTAATTGTCTTTTGCTAAGTTATGAGCCCAATTTTAACAAAAGGCACATTGAAATGCAGTGTCTTATACTGCTACCATAGCTAGGTGGTTGTCGGATGGGCAGTTTATTTCTGGACGCAAACCATTGAATAGCAGATTGGTTCAGTATTAAATATTTTTCATGGGGGGGGGCTACTCCTGCTTTAGACGGGATAGACGTGCTGATATGTTTGCCTATGGCTCTTCCACAATAAATTTACAGTGGGTTTATCTACACCACAGTTTGACATACCATTCAATAGTCACTATTGTTCTGCCTATATTTCATGCACAGTTTTACAATTGCAGAAAAATGTAACAAATAATTATCCCCAGCCAAATCATTAAGATCCATTATGCCAGTTGCATATCCCATTCATTTATTTTAAATCTCATGCAGCTTCTGGGCACCACATTGAGTGCAGACTAAAGGGGATTCTTATTTAGTAGAATTCAATTCAATGATGCCAATCATTTTCATGAATTTCCACTATTTCGTGTTGGTGAGATTGGGATTTTTTTAGACGGGGATGGCTTGTGTGTGTGTGTGTGTGTGTGTGTGTGTGTGTGTGTGTGTGTGTGTGTGTGTGTGTGTGTGTGTGTGTGTGTGTGTGTGTGTGTGTGTGTGTGTATGTTTATGTGTGTGTGTGTGTGTGTATGTGTTGCGTCAGACATCTCCTGTCCTTCTTTTCATAGCAGTTCCCAACAGCCAAAATGCAGAATCAAGGCTAAAGACAAAACCCAATGGCCCTAAACTGGGGACACTTTTTAAAATATTCACTTTACCGATTTAGGAGATTGGCAGAATAAGGTAACTTGTACTAAGAAGCGTTTATATTATGAAGCATTGTGTTCCTTTACATAAAAGTATTTATAACATTTTTCTGTATTTCTTGCTGTAAGAGGTTTAGAGATATGCCCAAATCTCTTCACTGCTGCCAGGGGATCGCTCGCTCGCTCTAACTCCTCATTGTCTGTCATACACACAGTCTTCCTGAATTGCCCTCTGTCTCTCAGTCTCTCACACATACAGTCTCTTTTGCTTTCATACACACATTTGCTCATACATCACTCTCCCTCTCATTCTATCTGCTATATTTTATCCGTGTAGTATCAGACATCTTCTGTCCCTCTTCTCGTATTGTATTGTTATTTTTTGGGGATGGTGGGATTATTTAGTTTATGAGTTTGTGTATGTGTGTGTGTGTGCATGTGTGTCTAGCATCGGACATCTCCTGTCCCTATTTTCGTATTTTTTTTTTGTGTTTGGGAGGGTTATTTAGTCAATGACTGTGTGTGTGTGTGTGTGTGTGTGTGTGTGTGTGTGTGTGTGTGTGTGTGTGTGTGTGTGTGTGTGCGTGTGTGCGTGCACACGTGTGTGTGTGTTTTTGTTTTGTTGAAAAGCTAAAGTAGAATACGGAAGTCAAACTCTGTCCTTAGTGGGCAGAATTTGACTTCTGTACTTCCGTTTCACTTTTGCTTTTCACTCCAAGCTTGCACAGCATCCCATAAGAAGTCTTACTTCAAAAAGACACTGGTATAAAAAAACACACCAAAAAACAAGAGGGGGAGTGGATGGAGGGAGTAGCTACTGCAGTAGTGATCATTCGAACATCTTCTGCCATGGTAAATTTATTTACACAGCTGTACTATGTTCTACATATTGATCATTGCTGTAGTAGCCTAAACTGTATGGGTAGATTACCGCAGCTTAGACCAACTGGAAGGTAGAAGAAGAAGCATCTAGGAAGCCCTGGAGAATGGTACTAGCAAAACTTGACCTAGACCTGAAGAAGGAATTTGGCTTGTCGTGTTTTGTAAAAGTATGTACAGATGTCCAAGTTTCTGCTTCAGACCATTACAGTGGGCAAACTTGATCCTCAAAACGAAGTAATCAAGAGACCTGAGCATTCAATAGTTGTCTGAAAAGGTTCTTGGAAGGATTGGATCAAGCTGTATCCTATTTTATTCTGTGAACTACAGGGTTTGATCAGATGACTGTTTACTCAAACGTTCGAATAAACTTAACTGTTCTTTTTTTATTTGTTTGTTTTTTTTGACTCCTCAGGTCTGATGTTGACGCTAACAATAGCTGAGACAGACAGTAGGTAATATATATAAGATTTCCTGTCTGTTAACATAATTAACAACAACAAGGATGATGGTTTCTGCATTAAGTAATAGGTTTCTGAAATGCTTTAAAAGTATTTGCTGTATCACTGTGAAGGGATAATGCATCCAAAGATTGAAATGTTATTTAAAACGTTTAAGAGAACAAACTGTAGAGTTTGAAAGGTAGGTATGGTTAGTTGACTGGTGTATATAATACTTAATGATTGGTTAGTTGTACAATGTTCTGGTCGTTTTGACTATTAATTGCAACTCACCTTGCAAAGTATTAGAGAGAAAAGACATTCAGTTTATCTCACATGGCCTAGATACTCACGAACTGTTACTGCTATAGACTTAAAAATATGATGAATAATGAAGGAAATTTCTAAAGTGAAGAATTGCGTCTGCACCTTCAGACCATTACAATGGGCAAACTTGATCCTCAAAACGGAGTAATCAAGAGACCTGAGCATTCAATAGTTGTCTGAAAAGGTATGCCCAACCTTCTTGGAAGGATTGGATAAAGCTGAATCCTATTTTATTCTGTGAACTCCAGGGTTTGATCAGATGACTGTTTACTCAAACTTTGGAATTCTAATGGAAACTATAACTTTTTCTTTTGTCATGTTAAATGTTAGCGGTTGATATCTTTAAGCTGCATGTGATTACATATAGAGGTAATAATAGTTGCCACATGACTATTCAAGATACCTTTAAGACCATGCATCTCTGAGTGCTAAAATCAGATATTAACATAAAGATAAGAATTTAGACATCTAAACCTAACAACAACAGATGAAAATGATAGCTTCATTACTAAGATAAAGTACTACTTGTCTCGACCTCTATTCTCTCATCGAGTATCAGCAGATGTTTATATGTGGTTATTAGAATAATAGAATCCCCACCTTAATAATTACTGTTTTAGGATCAATGGAAAGTTACGCTTTTACCTTGGCAACATGTATGACTAGGAGATAGTGGATTCTTTGTGTAGGGTATAGGATGACATACCTTGGGGTTATCATATTAATGTATAATAGTTTTAGTTGGGATAGCGTGCATAATTGGTTATATTTTTCAAGTTTTAAAGGTTGCATTCCCAAATTTATAAAACAAGTGATAATTCTGGCCTAATCTGTAACCTTCCTCCTCAAGGATCTTTCAGTTATGGAGTTTAAGTGAGTGGGCACAGGGTTAGCATTGAAAGAGCTAAGTGCTGCTAAACTAAGAACTCTGTCTAATGTACTAACTGTAAAGGCATCTCAAGCTTATAGAGATAAAGCTTCTAAAGTTAAACCAGCAATACCTAGAATATAATCTAAAAGATAATGTGGAGAATTAATTCATGGAACGTGAGAGCACTATAAAAGGAAACTATTGATGCATCTAATATCTAAATCAGAGGCGAGCATTCATTTTATACAAGAAACTCATATGTTGCAGAAGGATTGGGAGGGAGACATGAATAGGAAGTGGATAAAATCTATAATTCCAGCGGGGGATTGGAAAAACTCCAAAGGGGTTGCTACTATAATCAAGAAATCATTTAAAGAGTCAATCATAGAATATAAATCTGATGTTAATGGTAGATGGTGTTATTTCACAGCCTCAAATCATATATCTAATAAGCCAACATTATTTCTGAATGTATATGGCCCATGCTCAGGGCAACAAAACTTTATTCTGGAAATACATAACCTGCTTTGCAAGTTCCCTGATCACTTCCATATAATAGGAGGGGACTGGAATATAGTTATAGATCCAGTATTTGATCGTACTAGCAAGTCTAATTAATACAACTTCCAAGCATCACTTGCGCTAGCTGATCTTATCTCTGACTTTAGCCTTCTAGATTCTATATTTTGGAGATGTAATAGATAAAAACAAAATCTGCACATACTATTCTAAATGCCATAACTCCTGGTCAAGCTTAGATTTCTTTTTAATCTCAGATTCACTAACAAGAGGGGAAATAAAGTATTCTAAAGAGCGCAGATTCTTATCAGACCATTCACAGAATATCAAAATCTCACTCAGAATAAATTTGACTGGCAATACATCAACGAAGAATAACAAATGTAATGGGTCCTTAAACAGCAATCTACTCACAAAATTGGATGTAATAAAGCAAATAACAGAAATACTATCAGAATTAGACAAGAATATAATGTCCTCTGATATTACATATGATGCTCAATGAGCAGCTTGTAAAGCGATGCTTAGAGGTATACTACTCTAAAACTCTTCCTATTACAAAAAAGTTATGAAAGAAAAGGAAAGTAAATTAACTATCATTAATAGCTGTGCTTGATATCATGATTAATATCATGTGCTTGAACCTTGTAATTTTTTAATTAATTAAGTAAATGAATGAACACCTCAAGGTAGAATCTTAACCCTAACCTACCTAGACTAAAGTTAATGTTCACATAAAGTAATAAAGTGAACATTAACTTTAGTCTAGGTAAAGATTTACAAGGTTCTGTCACATGATATTTTTAAATACTTTTTAAATAGTGATTTAAATGTTCCTTATTATCTGAAGAAGTCCGGCCACTGTGCTAGACGAAAAGTGCTTAAGGAAATTGTTTATTGCTTATTTTGCTGTTTGTGATTTTATTAAATTTCAGTCCTTCAGTCCTCAAGTTACCGGCTGCTACGTCTTTTATTTTTTTTTAGGGTCTATATTAGAATATCGAAAGATGTAAACACCGAATGTTTAAATGTCAAACTGTATTCAGCGAAGCTGAAAATATCGAACAACAGAAAACCAAATTTTTCCTAGGGAAATAATTTGGTTGTCCATTCTGTTGCTTTGGTATTTTCAGCACTGTGGTCAGAAAGTTACGGGTTGGGTTCAGGTAAGTGTGCGATTGAGTGTGGATAAGGTTAGTTAGGGTTAGGGTGTGGTTTAGGTATGTGTGCGATTATGTGGATGTGAGGATTAGGGTGGGTTAGGTGAGTTAGGGTTAGGGCGCAGGTCAGGTAAGTGTGCGATTATGTGGATGTGAGGGTTAGGGTGGGGTAGGTGAGTTAGGGTTAGGGCGCGGGTCAGTGTGCGATAGTGACGGACCTTAGGGTTAGGGTTTGGGTTAAGATAAGTGGATAGTTAGTGGTGTGTGTATAGTTTAGTGTAGGGTTAGGTGTAAGACTTTAGGTGTATGTGTGTGGATTGCTGTTTGTTTGGTGTGCTTGTGTTGTGTGTATGTGTTTTGGAACAGCGAATTTTTTCCCTACGAAAAAATTTGCTGTTCTGTATGTTCGTTGTTTTCAGCTTTCGCTGAATACAGTTCAACATTTAACCATTCGGTGTTTACATCTTTCGATATTCTAATAAAGACCTTTTTTATTTTATTTTTAAGCTTTATACAATCTATTTACCCTTTTTAGAGGCAGCAGGCTGAGTATCAGGAAAATTACAGGCAGTGACACACACTACCTCCACCGCTGACAGAACTGGAGAAATGGGTAAAGGTTCTGGAAATTCCTTCTGTAACGACTGACAGTATTTTCCGGTGGACTGAGAAACCTTAGTAGTCTCCCACTGAATACACTTGCACATTCTGGAAATAGTTTCAGAGAAAGAGAATCATTGATAGGGTGATTCAGGTAACATGTTCTCCACTGAGTCTTAATCAAAATTCTCAGGGAAAAAAACTGTATGTATTCCATCACATTCCTCTCTGGATTTAATTTCTTGAATCTCTTCAGGAAAAGAGGAATCATTTTTTCTTTTACCAGAAGCCACCTGTTAAGAAAGGTCCAGTGAAACTGGAGCATGAAAAGCTATACATTTAGTTTTCTGTTTCATTTTGACAGGAAAATTAAATCAAACACATTCTTAATGGCAGCGATAGCTTCCTCATGGATAGGCACAACATTCTGCTTAATTAGGGGCATTTTCCCTCCCCCTTCTTGCAACACCAACAAAAGTGGATCTCCCTTGCCTACTAAGGGGAGCCCAATAGCTGCAGTGGACATCACTAACCCCCACTGCATAGTGGTTGTATTTGCCACACAGAGGGATCTAGGGTAAAAGGATAGTGGTCTGAGGAACCAGCTTGACCACAGCAGTGTCTCTCAAAGTCAAACGTCAAAGAGATAAAAAACTTTATTGTCATTCAGAACTACACAGCAGTGTAGCTGAATGAAATTACAATGCGTTATTTTCAATGCAGGAAACAGTTGCACATATAAACAGAGAAAATTTAATAAAATATCACAGTAGAAATTTAATAAGTAACAATTTGTAAGTAAAGTAGGACAGCAGTGACCCATACCCATCCCAGAACAGGTGACAAGGAAGACAAGGAACAATATGATAGTAATATTAAAAAAACATAAAAGGCTAAGCACCAAAAACCTCCACAGCAATAAAAACTGAAGAACAAAATGATAAAAAGGCAGCTGAGGATTGGCTCCAGAGTCTCAAATAAACTTAAAAGATGCAATAAAGTACAATAAAGTAGTATTGCTCAGCTGAGACTTCCTTGCATCTTTTAAGTTTATTTGAGACTCTGGAGCCTATCCTCAGCAGCCTTTTTATCATGATAGTAATATTGTCAAAGTAAAACTGAAACAAAAGCAGCATATCTATAATTAGACTGAATTATTGCACCATTTGTATATTGCACTTTACAGTCCTTCAGTGTGTAGGTGAGCTACCTTAGTACTGTACTTAGTTATTGCACATCTGAGGCAAATTAACAGCCTGCTGTGGTGGCAACACATTTATTGAATTATCAATTAAGACATAGACAAAGATACATTTATATAAAATAAAACAAACCATGGGAGTAACTTCTACTAGCTAAGAATTATGAGAAATAATCTTTGAGATGTAATAAAATATTTATTGACAATTACTTAAATAAAAGTTTGTTGCATGAGAAGCACTAAACTCCAAAATATTGTATCTTTGTGGTCAAAACCACCATGCCTCCCATGCACTGGTGTATTATAATCATTTGATGTTGCTGCTTCACAATAAACAAAGAGCTGGTTTCTTGATAGGATGAATTTGCACAGAAATGCTTCCTGCTACAATAAAATAGCTAAATTTGCCACCAATATCCCTCATAGGACCCACCATTGTCATAGCTTAATGCAATTAAACTGGCTTGAACTGCACAACCACCTAACATAATCACAACTGACTATACAGCACACAAACTCATTCATCATCCAGAAAAATACCCTGCACTACAAAACTTGTCACCGCCCTACTGTCCAGCAAGGCACCTCCGCTCTAGTAACAAATTCTTATTACTTACAAATAAGTCAAATAATGCTGCAGGAGACTCGCTCTACTCCCAATATGTTGCTAAACTCTGGGCTAGTATCCCCACACAAACAAAACTCTCCTGTAAACTCTGTAGTTTTAAACCACTGCTTAAACAACATCTTAACCAGTCCGGGTCCTGCACATGCTCATCACATGGTTAAGACTTTGTGTTCACCATGTGATACTCTCCAAATACTCTTCTTAATCAGAATACTCTCAACCTCTCACTGCAATGACAGAACAATTTTTATGCATAACTGCTGCCTGTAGACTCCACTAAGTTGCATGTGGGCTTTCAGTTTAGTAAGTTCCACCTCTGTAAAATCTTAGACTGTATTAATGTAACTACTATTCGGTTCATAGGTTCATAGATTAATGTAACTACTATTTGTGTATACATGTAAATATAAATACTAATAACTACTCTGTTTTAACTGGAACTTAGTATAATGCAATGTAAGTAAATGGAGCTTTTCTCCCAGGGCTTCCTCTGAAAATGGGTATTGCCCAGCCAGACTTTACTGGGAAACAAAACACAAATATTATGAGGAGAGCAGACCAAAAAAATATGAGGCAAAAATCTGGGCATTCTGCAAAAATTTGTACAGTTGAGAGGTATGCATGCTTTAAAGTTTAAAAAAATAATGTTCTCTGGAGCAACCTCCTTTATGTGATTCTGAACCCTCTACACACTCATGCATTCTCACACATACTCACACATACTCACATACAGGCACTCGCTCCCACTCACATATACACATGCACTCACATACAGTCATATACAGGTAATCACAATCTCGCATAAGCGCACTAGTGTACACTTGCACACTTGTGTACACACACTTGTGCACACTCACAAATACACACTAGCATACAGTCATATACAGTTATGCATATACTCACTTACACATACTCCTGCACACTTGTGTGGTTTCATGCCCTTGGTGAAGATGTTGTGCTAAGGCGCAACTGCCAGTACAGTTCCTTATATTCTATGGTTGTCTCCCATGCACCATCTCTTGTGCCCTTTTTTTACAACTTCCAAAATACCAAATAAGAATTTTCTAAATTTTTTTTTTACAAACAAGGGAGTGTTTATATCATAACAGTGTTCATACACCCTCTTCTTTAAAGCCCTTTCTGTCTTTCTGACATAAAATGCATCACAGTCGGCGCACACTACAATGAATACCTCTCAACCTCTTTGTACAAAAAATCTGGACAAAGCCTGACAGAATGGTGTGACTAAGGCCCAAAATATGGACAGATTTTAAATATTGCTCTTAGAAACTTACAAAAATTCTAGAATAACAGGATTTGTCTTAGTATGCATTTTTCTGTAGGATATGAAGTCGGAAACACAAATGTATATCATTGTTTAGTGACTTCGGTCATCAGATCATCTCAGTAATTTGCCAGAAAATCACACATTTTATGAGGAACAGATCAAAAATATAAGGCAGAACATCACACAGAAAATCACACATTTTATGAGGAACAGATCAAAAATATAAGGCAAAAGTCTGGACATTCTGTGAAAATCTGTACAGTTGAGAGGAATGCTAATGAATACAAATCCAAATGAGTTGCAGTTAGCATGTTGTAAAATTAACATGTATTCATTACTGTTGTTATGGTAGTGTTATCTAAGATGTATTTACCATAGGGACAACATCCATATTTATCTGCACCTCTCTTTTCTGTGTTCTTGTGTTTTTTTCCCCCTCTCAAACACTGTTTACATTATAACAAATTTTGTGGACAAAATGTGGTTTGACCCCCAATAAATTATAGACATCCTCACTAATATGAATATATTCCAATTTTTGATAGTTGTATTTCTGACATAATTGGACCCAATATCATATCTCAAAACCATTGCTCACACAAAGCCATCTGTAGCTCCCCTATTGAATTCTGCATGGGGAATACTAATGGTTCTGAATTCAGACCACTCCTGAAAGGGGCTTATATGTATTTTCCAACCTTTTGTGACCTCCTCGCTTATGTTGTTTTTAAATGGGAGGGGACAGCCCTTTCTAAAAATATATTAATTAATTTACCCATCTCTTCCTTAAACCTAGATTGAGTGGATTTCGGAAATCTCACAAACACCATAACCAAGGCTATGAATCTTCACCACCTGACAAATAATACATGGTAGAAAGATATGCTCATTATACAGAACTTTCCCCATCTCTGGAATAGACATCCCCCTGCAGCTTAAGCACTGTGATATTCTACCTAACTTCAAAAGACTTATCTGCTTGGAAGTGCACTAACAGACTCACCTTGGGCTTAACTGAACAGCATCTCCTTGAGAGAGGAGTTGCATTCTATGGATGGGCACTGGCAAGATGTCAAAGGTGACACGACTTTGTTGCATTGAGTTCTCAAAGATCCCGTGATCCTATGAACAGTGATACTTGTACATTCAGTCATATGAGCTAGCAACCTAACACAGCTACAGGCAGACTCTCAAGGAGCTTTGCTTGGACATCACTGAATATTAGTATATAGCCACATACTGACAAAGGAACTAAAGATTGTGCTATTACATTTTACAGATTCAGGTCCTGGCCTTCCACATAGGAAAAGGAATATTCATTTGCACAAAATGAAAAAAGAATGTAGCCTGGAGTGGTATACAGCCAAGTTCTACCTTACAATAAAATAGACATTTGCCAAGAAGGGTACCATTAATGTGCACGTAATTATCTTCAGTTGTCTCGATTCCTCAGTGAGTGGACCCAGACTTCAGGGCTATTTTTCTGAGTGCCCATTGAGGACCAAATACCCTTAAAGAAAGACTTTTGGTTGAAAAAAAGGGACTTTGCTTTTGTGTTGTGTACTTAGACATGTTACTCAGTAAGTTATTTTCTGACTTATTACTGCTGTTAACACTTTTTGAATAATGTCTTCTCAGTCATTAAGCTATTAATATGTTTTACCATGGTAATAAAGCATATTTTTATAAAGACGCACTCACTGATTTAATATTGCAATACATGTTTATTAAGTGCAAATCCAACCTAATGAATGGCACAATACGTTTGGGAGTGGATGAATAAGCCACCTCATGTTGTTCCATAGTTGAATGCATAGCTTATAATATAAAATAGTTATAGTCCTACCTAATTGCTCTGACAAAGATTCTGAGACCTGTAACTGAAAGTCCAAAAATAACATAATAATAATAATAATAATAATAATAATAATAATAATAATAATAATAATAACAGTGAGTCTAAAGGAGAATAGTGACTGCCAACAATCTGTGTTAAAGCTATACTTTTTTTCAGAATAAAGTTCCTTTGAACTCTCCAGTCTGGGGGCCAGCTGAACCTCTACACCCCAACTACTTAAATATAATAACTTTGAGACTGCCATACTAACTACAAAAGGAAATACTCTGAGACATCCAACTGTATTCAAGAAAGTATAGTGTACACATCATGGCACCATCTTGCTATTCAACAAGCACTTTTACATGTTGCTGCAAGGTCCTCCAATATGAAGGCGTACAGTATTGTGGAGGGCATGCCTGCAGACATGCTAAATGTTAATCAGGCATTCCAGGGAAGGGCATATGCTAATAAGCTATGTGCTCTCTCACCCTGGAACTTACCTCAGGGAAGACATCTACATGGCCAAGCAATTCAAGAAAGAGTTCAGTCATGTAGATAAACACAGACATCCCACCAAGCCACAGAAGTGAACATGTCCAAAAGGCTGTGTTCAACCCTGAACACACACATGATGTGAGAGAACCACTAAATACCAGGGATTATTTTTAAAGTGCAATAATGGCATCAACAGGATAACAGGGACCCTGGGGTGAAGGGATACACTAGACCACCAAGAATACATTTGTAAGGTGGCACACTTGCACCAGTGTTATTACATTAACTGGGGCTACGCTAGGCCACTAGGGCCTACTTTACCTGTCATGATCACATCAAAATTACAAGGGTCAGGTATGGGGGAACCACTAGACATAATGGAATGCTTTAAGTGCAGTAATAGCACAAATGTCACAACAAGGATTGGGGATGGGTGGAACCACTATACACCAGGGAATGCTTTAAATGCCATGATATCACCAACATTACAATGTGGATTGGGGGTGTGGAGAACCACTGGACACTAGTAAATGCTTCAAGTGCTGTGATGGCACCAACATTATTGTGAGAACAGGAAAGTTGGGAGATGCATTAGACACCGGGAGATACTCCATAATGTGCCCTAAGGTACAGAACAGCATAAATGGGATGGGAATCCACCAGACAAACTCTAAAGTGCAGTAATGGCACCAAATAATAGTATGGAGGTCAAGGGGTGGGGAAAACCAATGGATGCCAAGGATAAAGTGAAGTGCCATAATAGCACAGACTTTATAATGGTGATAAATGGTGGAGGAACCAGTAAACCGCCAGCACCTAATACATGCATGGCATAATGGCACTAAAGTATTACAATTGTGGTGGGGGCACAAGCGGATAGAGATAGGAACAGGGTCATGGAAGGTGGGGTATGTGTGTGTGTGTGTGTGTGTGTGTGTGTGTGTGTGTGTGTGTGTGTGTGTGTGTGTGTGTGTGTCTATGAGAATTACTTGGGGGAGGATTTCACTGCACTGCTGACACAAGCAGCAGGTTACTACAATGTAGTACAGATCACTCATGATTGGCAAATCTAGGTAGTAAGTGCAAATCAAGAAACATGCAAATTAGCTGATAATGAGGTCTGACCTCATCATGATTGGCATGTTTCTGAATCTCAAATGAGCATGTCTGACTAGAAGGGCCCTTTTAGCATGAGCTATATTAATGAATTCCTGGGATAGTGATCTCTGACTTAGTATGTATAAGTCCTCATTTTCTCACATTCAGTCCTGCTATGCAAAATTTAAAACTCTTATCACAATACTTCTCTTAACTACCTTCATTTTACTTTTTTTTCTCCCTTCCCTCTTCTAAATGCATATTAAAGTCAGCAACCCAGCAAATTGGTTCATTATCTATATAGTATCATCATCATCTTCTTTCGGCTGTTCCGTTAGGGGTCGCCACAGCGAATCATCTGTTTCCCCATTTCTTCCTGTCCTATGCATCTTGCTCTGTCACACCAACCACCTGCAAGTCCTCTCTCACCACACGGGATTCCAAGATGGCCACCGACTAGTCTAGTCCTTACTCTCTGAGCTCCTCACAGCTATTTAACTTTTGTTTTTTTTTTTACAACTTTATATCAACCTTTTTCCTCAAATTTTTATACTAAAAGATTTTATAAATCTTTTTCTACGCATTTGGATTATTTTTTCTTCTGGACTTATTATCCTGGGATTTATTTTACCTCAGAACATTCTTGGTCTCCCTGCTGCTGGGACTCCTACTGCTCCAGTCTGTTCCTGGTTCCTGGTATCCTGTTGACTGCATTCCATTTCTGGGCATGGCTACAAAATCTGACTCCATGGAGACTCAGCCTACAAAGGCCAAATATACTTCAATGCTCTCTCCTGAAAAAGATTCAGGTTCAAAAAGACTGAAATCATCTAGACAACCTACAGAAACTATTAATGTAAGTAATAAAGATTTAAATGGCTCAAATTTCCTTTTAGAAGAACTAAAAATAGCATTAAAACCAATCCAAAGTGCTATACAAAACTTTTCAGAACAGTTTGCAGACTTTAGTAAATCTTTAAAGCAAATAAACGATAGTATTGTTACTATTGAAAATAAAATCTTAGCTTTGGAAGTTAAAACAGACTTATTGGAAAGTGACTTTAAATCTAGAGATAAAACTATTTCAGATTTACAAGCTAAAATATTGGATCTGGAAGCCAGGAGTCGAAGAAATAACATCATTATTCGTGGTTTACCTGAATCTTATGACAATAAAAACTTGTTATCTGTGACTAAAAATATCTTTGAAACACTGTTAAATTGTGAAGCTTCTTCAAAATCTATAATTGTAGAGAGAGCACACAGAGCACTGCGTACAAAGCAAGATTCTTCTACACCAAGGTTAATTTATACTAAGTTACTAATCTTTCAAGACACTTTCCAGATCCTAGAAACTGCTAAAACAAAGAAACAATTCATATGGAAGTCTCACAAACTATCATTTTCCCAAGATCTTCCTGCACAGATCAAATTAAATAGACAAAAACTAGCTCCCTATTGTGCTGACTTGATAAAAAGAGGGATTAGATTTGAATGGCTTATCCTAATACCTTGTCTTTCACAGCTAATGACAAAAGATTTGTATGTTCAGATCCTAAAGATGCAAAAGACATTTTTCTTAAAACATTTAAAAGCTTCCTGACACTGTATCTTAATATTCTACTGTTAAAGAACTACAATAAGGTTTGATTTTTTCATTTCTTTACTCTGACAGTATTTGTGTTACATGATTTGTAATTCTGGTGTGACATAATTATATTAGCTTAAGAACTTGTCATGTAATTTACACATGATAGATTTGGTGTGACAGTGTGCAGTGACAGGTTATATGCTTGTTAGATTTGTGTGGATTAATAGAAGCATTTAAATTGCTGTATTTACTTTTTTCTCTTTCTATCACATATGCTTGCTGTGTAAATAGATAATATGTTAATTTTACTACAAGCTTTTGAGTTACAGCCTTCTGTGTAAGCTAAATGATTTTTGGAGGAAAAACATTCCATCTCAACATTCTAGCAAGAAAATCTTCCCTCAGAGTTCCAGCTGATGCTCTGCATGAACATGCACACTACAGTCTCTCTGAGATGGATGGTGATGTCATCATTTGTGAGGAAAGAAGGACAGTTTCAAATACACAAGTCTGCTTGTTTTCAACAAGTATTCAATAGCGCTAACTTTTTAATAGATCTGGCTATTATTTAAAGTGTTTTCTCTTCATAAATGAAGGTTGCTTTTTAAATTTAAACAGATTCATGTCACATAATATATTCAGTGACTTTTAGTGTGTCTGCATGACTTCAAAGCAAGCTGCTACTTTCATAAAGCAGAGTGAAAATGTTTCTGGAAACAAATGAACAGGTTAGTTATATATATTAAAATTCTAAAGGATGTGTAAGGAAATGAACATATTTTCCTATTCAGAATATTTTTTCATACAATATTTTATATTATACTGAAGTGTTTAATTTGACAAATGTTACAAAGTATACCTGTTCATATGAAAGTTTCATGTTCTTTCTATTCTCTGCTCTCTTTCTTCTCAGAGGCTGGATGTGATATTTATGATTAGTAGTTTATGTTTAAGAAAGCCTTTACTTATTTGAAAGGTTTGAAATAACTATCTTTAATATGATTAGCTGAATCTACCTGTATATATTTAAGCCCTTAGATTTACTGCATTTAGCTTGCTTGTTTCTGTTTTAATTAGATGTTCAAAATGTTTACTTTAAAAGCCTTGTCTTTTCATGCTGTTTTGCTATGTTACATCTATAGCTTAGAAGAATAGTATGGCTACATAACCTAACAGAGTCATTAGTAAAATATTCAAAAAGTTGATTTAAAATTATATGTATGCACATTGTTGTACATTCAGTCCAATATATATGATGCTGTTTAAGTTACTATTTAATAATATAATTATACTTTATTCATGTATATTAACTAGTGTTAAAAACCTTACAGCTTATAATATTTCATTTTGAATAGTTCCTGTACTACTATTATCTAGTTAATAGATGCATCTCCAGACTGAATTGTTTTTCATTTTGAGATATGGTTGCTTGGTAGTTGTTTTTGCTTTATTTGAACTATAACTAAATACTCATTCTACAGGTATTAGTGCTTTTATCATACTAATGGTCATGTTGATTAATGAAATTATCACTAAAGTACTAAAGAAGGTTCAGTAGATAGTGCATGACTATTATCTTTAGTTCAGTAATGCTATGCTTATTTACTTATATTATAATGTTACCAGTTGGTTTTGTTATACTTATATATGTTATCTTACATATCTTTCAGTTTTAATTGTATTACTTCTTATGATAGAGTGTTCTAGTTAAGCAGAGTGTGATTTATTTATTATTTACTTGTTTCACTTTCTCTTGAAGTACTTGAGGAAATACAGTTAATCACTATAAATTTCAATTTAAGGATAGGAGCTTTAGATTAGTATTAGAAGTAGGGATTAAGCATGTTGGACGTCTTGAAATTAGTTAATTTTGTATATATTTTTATTTTTCAAGTTTTAAAGGTTGCATTCCCAAATTTATAAAACAAGTGATAATTCTGGCCTAATCTGTAACCTTCCTCCTCAAGGATCTTTCAATTATGGAGTTTAAGTGAGTGGGCACAGGGTTAGCATTGAAAGAGCTAAGTGCTGCTAAACTAAGAACTCTGTCTAATGTACTAACTGTAAAGGCATCTCAAGCTTATAGAGATAAAGCTTCTAAAGTTAAACCAGCAATACCTAGAATATAATCTAAAAGATAATGTGGAGAATTAATTCATGGAACGTGAGAGCACTATAAAAGGAAACTATTGATGCATCTAATATCTAAATCAGAGGCGAGCATTCATTTTATACAAGAAACTCATATGTTGCAGAAGGATTGGGAGGGAGACATGAATAGGAAGTGGATAAAATCTATAATTCCAGCGGGGGATAGGAAAAACTCCAAAGGGGTTGCTACTATAATCAAGAAATCATTTAAAGAGTCAATCATAGAATATAAATCTGATGTTAATGGTAGATGGTGTTATTTCACAGCCTCAAATCATATATCTAATAAGCCAACATTATTTCTGAATGTATATGGCCCATGCTCAGGGCAACAAAACTTTATTCTGGAAATACATAACCTGCTTTGCAAGTTCCCTGATCACTTCCATATAATAGGAGGGGACTGGAATATAGTTATAGATCCAGTATTTGATCGTACTAGCAAGTCTAATTAATACAACTTCCAAGCATCACTTGCGCTAGCTGATCTTATCTCTGACTTTAGCCTTCTAGATTCTATATTTTGGAGATGTAATAGATAAAACAAAATCTGCACATACTATTCTAAATGCCATAACTCCTGGTCAAGCTTAGATTTCTTTTTAATCTCAGATTCACTAACAAGAGGGGAAATAAAGTATTCTAAAGAGCAGATTCTTATCAGACCATTCACAGAATATCAAAATCTCACTCAGAATAAATTTGACTGGCAATACATCAACGAAGAATAACAAATGTAATGGGTCCTTAAACAGCAATCTACTCACAAAATTGGATGTAATAAAGCAAATAACAGAAATACTATCAGAATTAGACAAGAATATAATGTCCTCTGATATTCCATATGATGCTCAATGAGCAGCTTGTAAAGCGATGCTTAGAGGTATACTACTCTAAAACTCTTCCTATTACAAAAAAGTTATGAAAGAAAAGGAAAGTAAATTAACTATCATTAATAGCTGTACTTGATATCATGATTAATATCATGTGCTTGAACCTTGTAATTTTTTAATTAATTAAGTAAATGAATGAACACCTCAAGGTAGAATCTTAACCCTAACCTACCTAGACTAAAGTTAATGTTCACATAAAGTAATAAAGTGAACATTAACTTTAGTCTAGGTAAAGATTTACAAGGTTCTGTCACATGATATTTTTAAATACTTTTTAAATAGTGATTTAAATGTTCCTTATTATCTGAAGAAGTCCGGCCACTGTGCTAGACGAAAAGTGCTTAAGGAAATTGTTTATTGCTTATTTTGCTGTTTGTGATTTTATTAAATTTCAGTCCTTCAGTCCTCAAGTTACCGGCTGCTACGTCTTTTATTTTTTTTTAGGGTCTATATTAGAATATCGAAAGATGTAAACACCGAATGTTTAAATGTCAAACTGTATTCAGCGGAAGCTGAAAATATCGAAGCAACAGAAAACCAAATTTTTTCCTAGGGAAATAATTTGGTTGTCCATTTCTGTTGCTTTGGTATTTTCAGCACTGTGGTGGAAAGTTACGGGTTGGGTTCAGGTAAGTGTGCGATTGAGTGTGGATAAGGTTAGTTAGGGTTAGGGTGTGGTTTAGGTATGTGTGCGATTATGTGGATGTGAGGATTAGGGTGGGTTAGGTGAGTTAGGGTTAGGGCGCAGGTCAGGTAAGTGTGCGATTATGTGGATGTGAGGGTTAGGGTGGGGTAGGTGAGTTAGGGTTAGGGCGCGGGTCAGTGTGCGATAGTGACGGACCTTAGGGTTAGGGTTTGGGTTAAGATAAGTGGATAGTTAGTGGTGTGTGTATAGTTTAGTGTAGGGTTAGGTGTAAGACTTTAGGTGTATGTGTGTGGATTGCTGTTTGTTTGGTGTGCTTGTGTTGTGTGTATGTGTTTTGGAACAGCGAATTTTTTCCCTACGAAAAAATTTGCTGTTCTGTATGTTCGTTGTTTTCAGCTTTCGCTGAATACAGTTCAACATTTAACCATTCGGTGTTTACATCTTTCGATATTCTAATAAAGACCTTTTTTATTTTATTTTTAAGCTTTATACAATCTATTTACCCTTTTTAGAGGCAGCAGGCTGAGTATCAGGAAAATTACAGGCAGTGACACACACTACCTCCACCGCTGACAGAACTGGAGAAATGGGTAAAGGTTCTGGAAATTCCTTCTGTAACGACTGACAGTATTTTCCGGTGGACTGAGAAACCTTAGTAGTCTCCCACTGAATACACTTGCACATTCTGGAAATAGTTTCAGAGAAAGAGAATCATTGATAGGGTGATTCAGGTAACATGTTCTCCACTGAGTCTTAATCAAAATTCTCAGGGAAAAAACTGTATGTATTCCATCACATTCCTCTCTGGATTTAATTTCTTGAATCTCTTCAGGAAAAGAGGAATCATTTTTTCTTTACCAGAAGCCACCTGTTAAGAAAGGTCCAGTGAAACTGGAGCATGAAAAGCTATACATTTAGTTTTCTGTTTCATTTTGACAGGAAAATTAAATCAAACACATTCTTAATGGCAGCGATAGCTTCCTCATGGATAGGCACAACATTCTGCTTAATTAGGGGCATTTTCCCTCCCCCTTCTTGCAACACCAACAAAAGTGGATCTCCCTTGCCTACTAAGGGGAGCCCAATAGCTGCAGTGGACATCACTAACCCCACTGCATAGTGGTTGTATTTGCCACACAGAGGGATCTAGGGTAAAAGGATAGTGGTCTGAGGAACCAGCTTGACCACAGCAGTGTCTCTCAAAGTCAAACGTCAAAGAGATAAAAACTTTATTGTCATTCAGAACTACACAGCAGTGTAGCTGAATGAAATTACAATGCGTTATTTTCAATGCAGGAAACAGTTGCACATATAAACAGAGAAAATTTAATAAAATATCACAGTAGAAATTTAATAAGTAACAATTTGTAAGTAAAGTAGGACAGCAGTGACCCATACCCATCCCAGAACAGGTGACAAGGAAGACAAGGAACAATATGATAGTAATATTAAAAAAACATAAAAGGCTAAGCACCAAAAACCTCCACAGCAATAAAACTGAAGAACAAAATGATAAAAAGGCAGCTGAGGATTGGCTCCAGAGTCTCAAATAAACTTAAAAGATGCAATAAAGTACAATAAAGTAGTATTGCTCAGCTGAGACTTCCTTGCATCTTTTAAGTTTATTTGAGACTCTGGAGCCTATCCTCAGCAGCCTTTTTATCATGATAGTAATATTGTCAAAGTAAAACTGAAACAAAAGCAGCATATCTATAATTAGACTGAATTATTGCACCATTTGTATATTGCACTTTACAGTCCTTCAGTGTGTAGGTGAGCTACCTTAGTACTGTACTTAGTTATTGCACATCTGAGGCAAATTAACAGCCTGCTGTGGTGGCAACACATTTATTGAATTATCAATTAAGACATAGACAAAGATACATTTATATAAAATAAAACAAACCATGGGAGTAACTTCTACTAGCTAAGAATTATGAGAAATAATCTTTGAGATGTAATAAAATATCTATTGACAATTACTTAAATAAAAGTTTGTTGCATGAGAAGCACTAAACTCCAAAATATTGTATCTTTGTGGTCAAAACCACCATGCCTCCCATGCACTGGTGTATTATAATCATTTGATGTTGCTGCTTCACAATAAACAAAGAGCTGGTTTCTTGATAGGATGAATTTGCACAGAAATGCTTCCTGCTACAATAAAATAGCTAAATTTGCCACCAATATCCCTCATAGGACCCACCATTGTCATAGCTTAATGCAATTAAACTGGCTTGAACTGCACAACCACCTAACATAATCACAACTGACTATACAGCACACAAACTCATTCATCATCCAGAAAAATACCCTGCACTACAAAACTTGTCACCGCCCTACTGTCCAGCAAGGCACCTCCGCTCTAGTAACAAATTCTTATTACTTACAAATAAGTCAAATAATGCTGCAGGAGACTCGCTCTACTCCCAATATGTTGCTAAACTCTGGGCTAGTATCCCCACACAAACAAAACTCTCCTGTAAACTCTGTAGTTTTAAACCACTGCTTAAACAACATCTTAACCAGTCCGGGTCCTGCACATGCTCATCACATGGTTAAGACTTTGTGTTCACCATGTGATACTCTCCAAATACTCTTCTTAATCAGAATACTCTCAACCTCTCACTGCAATGACAGAACAATTTTTATGCATAACTGCTGCCTGTAGACTCCACTAAGTTGCATGTGGGCTTTCAGTTTAGTAAGTTCCACCTCTGTAAAATCTTAGACTGTATTAATGTAACTACTATTCGGTTCATAGGTTCATAGATTAATGTAACTACTATTTGTGTATACATGTAAATATAAATACTAATAACTACTCTGTTTTAACTGGAACTTAGTATAATGCAATGTAAGTAAATGGAGCTTTTCTCCCAGGGCTTCCTCTGAAAATGGGTATTGCCCAGCCAGACTTTACTGGGAAACAAAACACAAATATTATGAGGAGAGCAGACCAAAAAAATATGAGGCAAAAATCTGGGCATTCTGCAAAAATTTGTACAGTTGAGAGGTATGCATGCTTTAAAGTTTAAAAAAATAATGTTCTCTGGAGCAACCTCCTTTATGTGATTCTGAACCCTCTACACACTCATGCATTCTCACACATACTCACACATACTCACATACAGGCACTCGCTCCCACTCACATATACACATGCACTCACATACAGTCATATACAGGTAATCACAATCTCGCATAAGCGCACTAGTGTACACTTGCACACTTGTGTACACACACTTGTGCACACTCACAAATACACACTAGCATACAGTCATATACAGTTATGCATATACTCACTTACACATACTCCTGCACACTTGTGTGGTTTCATGCCCTTGGTGAAGATGTTGTGCTAAGGCGCAACTGCCAGTACAGTTCCTTATATTCTATGGTTGTCTCCCATGCACCATCTCTTGTGCCCTTTTTTTACAACTTCCAAAATACCAAATAAGAATTTTCTAAATTTTTTTTTTACAAACAAGGGAGTGTTTATATCATAACAGTGTTCATACACCCTCTTCTTTAAAGCCCTTTCTGTCTTTCTGACATAAAATGCATCACAGTCGGCGCACACTACAATGAATACCTCTCAACCTCTTTGTACAAAAAATCTGGACAAAGCCTGACAGAATGGTGTGACTAAGGCCCAAAATATGGACAGATTTTAAATATTGCTCTTAGAAACTTACAAAAATTCTAGAATAACAGGATTTGTCTTAGTATGCATTTTTCTGTAGGATATGAAGTCGGAAACACAAATGTATATCATTGTTTAGTGACTTCGGTCATCAGATCATCTCAGTAATTTGCCAGAAAATCACACATTTTATGAGGAACAGATCAAAAATATAAGGCAGAACATCACACAGAAAATCACACATTTTATGAGGAACAGATCAAAAATATAAGGCAAAAGTCTGGACATTCTGTGAAAATCTGTACAGTTGAGAGGAATGCTAATGAATACAAATCCAAATGAGTTGCAGTTAGCATGTTGTAAAATTAACATGTATTCATTACTGTTGTTATGGTAGTGTTATCTAAGATGTATTTACCATAGGGACAACATCCATATTTATCTGCACCTCTCTTTTCTGTGTTCTTGTGTTTTTTTCCCCCTCTCAAACACTGTTTACATTATAACAAATTTTGTGGACAAAATGTGGTTTGACCCCCAATAAATTATAGACATCCTCACTAATATGAATATATTCCAATTTTTGATAGTTGTATTTCTGACATAATTGGACCCAATATCATATCTCAAAACCATTGCTCACACAAAGCCATCTGTAGCTCCCCTATTGAATTCTGCATGGGGAATACTAATGGTTCTGAATTCAGACCACTCCTGAAAGGGGCTTATATGTATTTTCCAACCTTTTGTGACCTCCTCGCTTATGTTGTTTTTAAATGGGAGGGGACAGCCCTTTCTAAAAATATATTAATTAATTTACCCATCTCTTCCTTAAACCTAGATTGAGTGGATTTCGGAAATCTCACAAACACCATAACCAAGGCTATGAATCTTCACCACCTGACAAATAATACATGGTAGAAAGATATGCTCATTATACAGAACTTTCCCCATCTCTGGAATAGACATCCCCCTGCAGCTTAAGCACTGTGATATTCTACCTAACTTCAAAAAGACTTATCTGCTTGGAAGTGCACTAACAGACTCACCTTGGGCTTAACTGAACAGCATCTCCTTGAGAGAGGAGTTGCATTCTATGGATGGGCACTGGCAAGATGTCAAAGGTGACACGACTTTGTTGCATTGAGTTCTCAAAGATCCCGTGATCCTATGAACAGTGATACTTGTACATTCAGTCATATGAGCTAGCAACCTAACACAGCTACAGGCAGACTCTCAAGGAGCTTTGCTTGGACATCACTGAATATTAGTATATAGCCACATACTGACAAAGGAACTAAAGATTGTGCTATTACATTTTACAGATTCAGGTCCTGGCCTTCCACATAGGAAAAGGAATATTCATTTGCACAAAATGAAAAAAGAATGTAGCCTGGAGTGGTATACAGCCAAGTTCTACCTTACAATAAAATAGACATTTGCCAAGAAGGGTACCATTAATGTGCACGTAATTATCTTCAGTTGTCTCGATTCCTCAGTGAGTGGACCCAGACTTCAGGGCTATTTTTCTGAGTGCCCACTGAGGACCAAATACCCTTAAAGAAAGACTTTTGGTTGAAAAAAAGGGACTTTGCTTTTGTGTTGTGTACTTAGACATGTTACTCAGTAAGTTATTTTCTGACTTATTACTGCTGTTAACACTTTTTGAATAA
This sequence comes from Protopterus annectens, assembly GCF_019279795.1. Taxonomy (NCBI): domain Eukaryota; kingdom Metazoa; phylum Chordata; order Ceratodontiformes; family Protopteridae; genus Protopterus; species Protopterus annectens. The sequence goes on from NC_056732.1 coordinate 1,320,476,979, forward strand.
TGTCTTCTCAGTCATTAAGCTATTAATATGTTTTACCATGGTAATAAAGCATATTTTTATAAAGACGCACTCACTGATTTAATATTGCAATACATGTTTATTAAGTGCAAATCCAACCTAATGAATGGCACAATACGTTTGGGAGTGGATGAATAAGCCACCTCATGTTGTTCCATAGTTGAATGCATAGCTTATAATATAAAATAGTTATAGTCCTACCTAATTGCTCTGACAAAGATTCTGAGACCTGTAACTGAAAGTCCAAAAATAACATAATAATAATAATAATAATAATAATAATAATAATAATAATAATAACAGTGAGTCTAAAGGAGAATAGTGACTGCCAACAATCTGTGTTAAAGCTATACTTTTTTTCAGAATAAAGTTCCTTTGAACTCTCCAGTCTGGGGGCCAGCTGAACCTCTACACCCCAACTACTTAAATATAATAACTTTGAGACTGCCATACTAACTACAAAAGGAAATACTCTGAGACATCCAACTGTATTCAAGAAAGTATAGTGTACACATCATGGCACCATCTTGCTATTCAACAAGCACTTTTACATGTTGCTGCAAGGTCCTCCAATATGAAGGCGTACAGTATTGTGGAGGGCATGCCTGCAGACATGCTAAATGTTAATCAGGCATTCCAGGGAAGGGCATATGCTAATAAGCTATGTGCTCTCTCACCCTGGAACTTACCTCAGGGAAGACATCTACATGGCCAAGCAATTCAAGAAAGAGTTCAGTCATGTAGATAAACACAGACATCCCACCAAGCCACAGAAGTGAACATGTCCAAAAGGCTGTGTTCAACCCTGAACACACACATGATGTGAGAGAACCACTAAATACCAGGGATTATTTTTAAAGTGCAATAATGGCATCAACAGGATAACAGGGACCCTGGGGTGAAGGGATACACTAGACCACCAAGAATACATTTGTAAGGTGGCACACTTGCACCAGTGTTATTACATTAACTGGGGCTACGCTAGGCCACTAGGGCCTACTTTACCTGTCATGATCACATCAAAATTACAAGGGTCAGGTATGGGGGAACCACTAGACATAATGGAATGCTTTAAGTGCAGTAATAGCACAAATGTCACAACAAGGATTGGGGATGGGTGGAACCACTATACACCAGGGAATGCTTTAAATGCCATGATATCACCAACATTACAATGTGGATTGGGGGTGTGGAGAACCACTGGACACTAGTAAATGCTTCAAGTGCTGTGATGGCACCAACATTATTGTGAGAACAGGAAAGTTGGGAGATGCATTAGACACCGGGAGATACTCCATAATGTGCCCTAAGGTACAGAACAGCATAAATGGGATGGGAATCCACCAGACAAACTCTAAAGTGCAGTAATGGCACCAAATAATAGTATGGAGGTCAAGGGGTGGGGAAAACCAATGGATGCCAAGGATAAAGTGAAGTGCCATAATAGCACAGACTTTATAATGGTGATAAATGGTGGAGGAACCAGTAAACCGCCAGCACCTAATACATGCATGGCATAATGGCACTAAAGTATTACAATTGTGGTGGGGCACAAGCGGATAGAGATAGGAACAGGGTCATGGAAGGTGGGGTATGTGTGTGTGTGTGTGTGTGTGTGTGTGTGTGTGTGTGTGTGTGTGTGTGTGTGTCTATGAGAATTACTTGGGGGAGGATTTCACTGCACTGCTGACACAAGCAGCAGGTTACTACAATGTAGTACAGATCACTCATGATTGGCAAATCTAGGTAGTAAGTGCAAATCAAGAAACATGCAAATTAGCTGATAATGAGGTCTGACCTCATCATGATTGGCATGTTTCTGAATCTCAAATGAGCATGTCTGACTAGAAGGGCCCTTTTAGCATGAGCTATATTAATGAATTCCTGGGATAGTGATCTCTGACTTAGTATGTATAAGTCCTCATTTTCTCACATTCAGTCCTGCTATGCAAAATTTAAAACTCTTATCACAATACTTCTCTTAACTACCTTCATTTTACTTTTTTTTCTCCCTTCCCCTCTTCTAAATGCATATTAAAGTCAGCAACCCAGCAAATTGGTTCATTATCTATATAGTATCATCATCATCTTCTTTCGGCTGTTCCCGTTAGGGGTCGCCACAGCGAATCATCTGTTTCCCCATTTCTTCCTGTCCTATGCATCTTGCTCTGTCACACCAACCACCTGCAAGTCCTCTCTCACCACACGGGATTCCAAGATGGCCACCGACTAGTCTAGTCCTTACTCTCTGAGCTCCTCACAGCTATTTAACTTTTGGTTTTTTTTTACAACTTTATATCAACCTTTTTCCTCAAATTTTTATACTAAAAGATTTTATAAATCTTTTTCTACGCATTTGGATTATTTTTTCTTCTGGACTTATTATCCTGGGATTTATTTTACCTCAGAACATTCTTGGTCTCCCTGCTGCTGGGACTCCTACTGCTCCAGTCTGTTCCTGGTTCCTGGTATCCTGTTGACTGCATTCCATTTCTGGGCATGGCTACAAAATCTGACTCCATGGAGACTCAGCCTACAAAGGCCAAATATACTTCAATGCTCTCTCCTGAAAAAGATTCAGGTTCAAAAAGACTGAAATCATCTAGACAACCTACAGAAACTATTAATGTAAGTAATAAAGATTTAAATGGCTCAAATTTCCTTTTAGAAGAACTAAAAATAGCATTAAAACCAATCCAAAGTGCCATACAAAACTTTTCAGAACAGTTTGCAGACTTTAGTAAATCTTTAAAGCAAATAAACGATAGTATTGTTACTATTGAAAATAAAATCTTAGCTTTGGAAGTTAAAACAGACTTATTGGAAAGTGACTTTAAATCTAGAGATAAAACTATTTCAGATTTACAAGCTAAAATATTGGATCTGGAAGCCAGGAGTCGAAGAAATAACATCATTATTCATGGTTTACCTGAATCTTATGACAATAAAAACTTGTTATCTGTGACTAAAAATATCTTTGAAACACTGTTAAATTGTGAAGCTTCTTCAAAATCTATAATTGTAGAGAGCACACAGAGCACTGCGTACAAAGCAAGATTCTTCTACACCAAGGTTAATTTATACTAAGTTACTAATCTTTCAAGACACTTTCCAGATCCTAGAAACTGCTAAAACAAAGAAACAATTCATATGGAAGTCTCACAAACTATCATTTTCCCAAGATCTTCCTGCACAGATCAAATTAAATAGACAAAAACTAGCCCCTATTGTGCTGACTTGATAAAAGAGGGATTAGATTTGAATGGCTTATCCTAATACCTTGTCTTTCACAGCTAATGACAAAAGATTTGTATGTTCAGATCCTAAAGATGCAAAAGACATTTTTCTTAAAACATTTAAAAGCTTCCTGACACTGTATCTTAATATTCTACTGTTAAAGAACTACAATAAGGTTTGATTTTTCATTTCTTTACTCTGACAGTATTTGTGTTACATGATTTGTAATTCTGGTGTGACATAATTATATTAGCTTAAGAACTTGTCATGTAATTTACACATGATAGATTTGGTGTGACAGTGTGCAGTGACAGGTTATATGCTTGTTAGATTTGTGTGGATTAATAGAAGCATTTAAATTGCTGTATTTACTTTTTTCTCTTTCTATCACATATGCTTGCTGTGTAAATAGATAATATGTTAATTTTACTACAAGCTTTTGAGTTACAGCCTTCTGTGTAAGCTAAATGATTTTTGGAGGGAAAAACATTCCATCTCAACATTCTAGCAAGAAAATCTTCCCCTCAGAGTTCCAGCTGATGCTCTGCATGAACATGCGTACACTACAGTCTCTCTGAGATGGATGGTGATGTCATCATTTGTGAGGAAAGAAGGACAGTTTCAAATACACAAGTCTGCTTGTTTTCAACAAGTATTCAATAAGCTAACTTTTAAAAAGATCTGGCTATTATTAAAAGTGTTTTCTCTTCAAAAATGAGGGTTGCTTTTAAATTTAAACAGATTCATGTCACATAATATATTCAGTGACTTTTAGTGTGTCTGCATGACTTCAAAGCAAGCTGCTACTTTCATAAAGCAGAGTGAAAATGTTTCTGGAAACAAATGAACAGGTTAGTTATATATATTAAAATTCTAAAGGATGTGTAAGGAAATGAACATATTTTCCTATTCAGAATATTTTTTCATACAATATTTTATATTATACTGAAGTGTTTAATTTGACAAATGTTACAAAGTATACCTGTTCATATGAAAGTTTCATGTTCTTTCTATTCTCTGCTCTCTTTCTTCTCAGAGGCTGGATGTGATATTTATGATTAGTAGTTTATGTTTAAGAAAGCCTTTACTTATTTGAAAGGTTTGAAATAACTATCTTTAATATGATTAGCTGAATCTACCTGTATATATTTAAGCCCTTAGATTTACTGCATTTAGCTTGCTTGTTTCTGTTTTAATTAGATGTTCAAAATGTTTACTTTAAAAGCCTTGTCTTTTCATGCTGTTTTGCTATGTTACATCTATAGCTTAGAAGAATAGTATGGCTACATAACCTAACAGAGTCATTAGTAAAATATTCAAAAGTAGATTTAAAATTATATGTATGCACATTGTTGTACATTCAGTCCAATATATATGATGCTGTTTAAGTTACTATTTAATAATATAATTATACTTTATTCATGTATATTAACTAGTGTTAAAAACCTTACAGCTTATAATATTTCATTTTGAATAGTTCCTGTACTACTATTATCTAGTTAATAGATGCATCTCCAGACTGAATTGTTTTTCATTTTGAGATATGGTTGCTTGGTAGTTGTTTTTGCTTTATTTGAACTATAACTAAATACTCATTCTACAGGTATTAGTGCTTTTATCATACTAATGGTCATGTTGATTAATGAAATTATCACTAAAGTACTAAAGAAGGTTCAGTAGATAGTGCATGACTATTATCTTTAGTTCAGTAATGCTATGCTTATTTACTTATATTATAATGTTACCAGTTGGTTTTGTTATACTTATATATGTTATCTTACATATCTTTCAGTTTTAATTGTATTACTTCTTATGATAGAGTGTTCTAGTTAAGCAGAGTGTGATTTATTTATTATTTACTTGTTTCACTTTCTCTTGAAGTACTTGAGGAAATACAGTTAATCACTATAAATTTCAATTTAAGGATAGGAGCTTTAGATTAGTATTAGAAGTAGGGATTAAGCATGTTGGACATCTTGAAATTAGTTAATTTTGTATATATTTTTAGTAGTATTACTCGGACTTTATGTTATGTTAGGCTTCCTTTGAGTAATTTGTATTCTAACTTGAGGTTATTATTATCTATAATTACAATGTTTTTTTTTATGTTCTTCTGCTCTTCCTTTATCACATGGGGATTGGTGGGTAGGCACTAGGGTTAGGATAAAGGTTATTATTATACATTTCAACCTTTTTTCTTTTTTTTTCAACAAATGTTATTTGATGACTTGCTTGAATACTTAAAGACTGTTTTTTTCTTTTATTTTTTTTCTTCTTCTTTTTAATGTTGCGTTGGATTTGCACCTTGAGTTCACTTTTATAGCATCAATAATGATTATACTTGTAGGATATGCCTGTTGACATAATTTTAGATTCTTGGAATGTCAGAGGCATTCAAGAAAAAGCGAAAAAGTCACTATTATTCCATATGATCTTTAAATCACAGGCTAACATTTGTTTTATTCAAGAGACCCATATTTCACATATTGATTGGAATAAAGAGTTAAAAAAAATGGATCAAAAAGATTATAGCTTCAGGTGACTCATCTAACTCCAGAGGTGTAGCTATAATCATTAAACAAAAATTCATTGGGAATATTATTGATGAGAAATTTGATGATGAGGGGAGGTGGTGCTTATTTACCGCTTCTATTGCTGGTTTGGACAAACCCTTATTAATTTTAAATCTATATGGCCCATGTAATTCACAACATTTGTTCATTTTAAAAATTTACAATATTCTTGCATCCTATAAGGATCATCATATTATAGTGGGTGGTGACTGGAATGCAGTTATAAACCCTGTAATTGATCGTTCAGCTCCACTGGCACCTATAATCTTCAATCTACCCTGGCTATAAATGATTTGATGACAGAATATAATTTAATAGATCCCCTCCGCACTGTTAAAAGTATAAACAAGAATGATATATATACTTATTATTCTTAGTGCTATCATTCGTGGTCCAGATTAGACTTCTTTCTAATTTCAGATTATATTTCAAAATATATTGTGGACTTTACTACAGAACCCAGATTCTTTTCGGATCACTCAAGAATTTCACTAAAATTGAACATAAAACCCAATATCAAAAATAAAACTATGTTTAATAAGTGGACCTTAAATAATAACTTATTGTCAAATGAAGATATTTGCAAACAAGCTTCAGAAATCCTAAATGAAATGGTGAATAGTCTTGAATCATCTGACATTCCTTATGACATACAATGGGCTGCATGTAAAGCAAGATTAAGAGGTTTATTTATTAGTAAAGCTGCTTTTTCAAAAACAATACTTTAAGAAAGAGGAATTCTTAAAATCAAGAATTTCTTCGTTGGAAAATCATCTTAGTCTGAACTATGATGCTACTTTAGAAAAACAAATTTTTGATTGTCAGAAAGATTTAATTCTGCTTCACCAAAATAACCTCTCCTTAGCTGAACAAAAGCTACTTGCTTCATATTCAGAGTGGGCCCAGGTTCCATCTAAATTGTTAGCGAGAATTATTAAAGTTAACTTCAGAAATCCAAATATTACATCTTTATCTTATAATAACAGATTATATAATACTGATGAAGAGATTATTCAACTTTTCACCTCTCTTTACACTGAGTTATATTCAGGTTCTTCTAATTCTGTTAAAGATAATCACTCAAAACTCTTTTTAGACTCTTTGCAGTTCCCTAAACTTAATGATAATCAGCAAAACTACTTTCTACCCCTATATCGGTACAAGAAATCTCGGATTCAATAGATAATCTTAAATTGGGTAAATCTCCGGGACCTGATGGTTTTACTCCAGAATTTTTCAAAACTTTCAAATTGGTAGTTCTTCCCTTTCTATTTAAAGTTTACAATCACATAAGAGTTAATGATATCTCAGATATTCATTGGAACACATCCAAAACCATACTAATTCTAAAAGTAATAAAGATAAATCTGACCCAGTAAATTATAGACCCATTTCTTTAATTAACGTGGATATTAAGATTCTGTCATCTATTCTGGCTAACAGATTGAAACGGATTTTACCCTCAATTATCTCGTCAGATCAATCAGGTTTTATGTCTCAGAGACATGCTTGGGATAATACTCTATCTTTAGAGACTATACTTCATCTCATTAAGAAAAATCCAAACCCTATATATGCTTTGATTATAGATGCATCAAATGCCTTTGACAGAGTATGTTGGAACTTTCTATTTCAAACTATGTTATGTTTTAATATTCCCTTATTATTTATAAATTTTTTAAAGTTTTATACAAGAATATGTTTACTAGACTATACATTAATGGTCAATTTTCTGCTCGATAAAGATCACTAAAGGAACAAGACAGGGTTGTCCATTGTCCCCTTTTCTTTTCAACATTTATTTAGAACCTTTGCTATTGTTTATTACTCAAAATACTTTTCATAACATCCCTAGAATTCTTAATACTAATATTCATTTCTCTGCTTTTATGGATGATTTAGTAATCTACTTTCAAACTCCATTATCTGATTACAGAAAAATAATGAATTCTATTGATTATTTTTCTTTGGTTTCCAACTATCTTTTAAATTCTACAAAAACTCATATTTTTCCCTTAAATCATTTAGCACACAAATCTTTTTTGTTTCCAGACGATCATTTTCAGTTTACTTATAATATAAAATATTTAGGAATCAATTTAGAACACAATAATAGATCTTCCTTTCAAAATAATATTAATAAATTATGGAACTCTATATTGTCTGATATGGACAGATGGAAACATCTAAACCTTTCATTTCTTTCAAGGGTGGCCATTATTAAAATGAATATTCTGCCTAAATTTCTTTACCAATTCTCATCATCTGATCAGATAATTTCAAAAATGTTTTTGAGTCTGTAAATAAAGCTTTGGCAAAATTCATATGGTTCCCTAAATCTGTTAGAATTTCCTATTCTAGATTGGCATTTTCGAAGGACAAGGGAGGTTTGAGTTTACCTAATCTTTATCTCTATTATTTGATTGTCTCATCCAATAAACTTCTTACTATCTCTAAATTCAATAACACTTCTTATCCAAATCACTCTTTATGGATAAAATTATGGTATAATTATGTCATTTCTAATAATTTAAATCCTGAAGCTATTCCCTTTATCTCTCTGGATAGTTTATTTATTAAAAATATATCTACAGTATTTAAACAAAAGATTAGAGATTTCCAAACCTTACTCAAAATGTGTAAACTAGGAAAGATCTCGCACCATATTCAGCCAATTCATCTAAACCCAAATATATTATTGGACAATAAACTTTTGAACTTAACAAACTATCCTTTAATTAAAAATCTAAAAGTAGGAGATGTTTTGAAATATCTTGACTTGCCTTTATCTGACTGGCGTAAGTTATTGAAAGTAAACTGGAATTACTCACCAATTCTTACACAACTAAGAGCAATAATTAAAAACAAATTTGTATGTCTGGTCCCCATAGACTCACAATTGAAAAACCTTAACACGATTATCAAAATACTTTCATCATCTGATAAAATGCTCTCAAACTCATATAAATTAATTAATTCTTTAATGATGGACCACAACTGTCTTTTATCTAATGCTTGGTTGAATTATAATTCCCAATTGTCAGAATCTCAGAAAGTCCTGGCTATTAGACACACTAAGGAATTTATCCCTTTTAAAAAATTAGCATACGCACAATTAATGATTAATAATGATGCCTACTTTACCCCAATCAAATTAAACAAATTTAACCCAAATAAGTCCCCTTCGTGTTCATGCTGTTCTCATCCCCAAGCAGACCTCCTTCATATTCTATGGTATTGTCATTTTTCTCACAGATTGTGGACATCTTTGAAAGTCAGACTGCAGAAAATGGGATATCAAAAATCCACGTTGACGTGGGAATTTGCTATTCTACATATTCCATTGATTCATCTTTCAAAAGTTGATATTCATGTTATCATTTTTATTTGCTCATTACTAAAACTTTATATAATACAAAATTGGATTGATCGTTCTAAATTAAAATGGGTTACTTTCCAGAAAATGGCTTTTAAATTTATTGATGCTCAAAGATACTTAGGTGGGAGTCCAAAAAAAAAGCTATTAGAAAGGTTGTGTTAGAAAAGGTTCTAAACATACTAAATAGTTAATGTTAAATATTTTTTTTTTTTTTTTTTTTTTTTTCCTCTCTCAGGTTGCCTAACTTGTATATAGTGTACATATGGTGTATGTTTTATTTCTAAATAATTTATCAAAATCTCAGGAAGGTTGTTATCACTAGATGAATTGTTATATGTTCATTTATGCCTTCTTGTTATGTATAATCTTTTAATTGTCATGCTATTCATATAATTAATAAAAAATTTTTTGAGAAAAAAAAAAGTCCTCTCTCACCACATCTGTAAACCTTATCTTAGGCCTTCCTCTTTTCCTGTTATCTGGTAGCTTCATCCTTAGCATCTTTTTCCCAATATACTCTGCATCCCTCCTCAGCACATGTCCAAACCAATGTAATCTTGCCTCTCTGGCTTTGTCTCCAAACCTTCCAACCTGGGCTGACCCTCTAATATACTTATTCCTAATCCTGTCCACCCTTGTCACACCTAGTGCAAATCTTAACATCTTTAACTCTGCCACATCCAGCTCAAACTCCTGCCTTTTTGTCACTGCCACTGTCTCCAACCCATATAACATAACTGGTCTCAATACCCTCTTGTAGACCTTCCCTTTCACTCTTACTGGTACTCTTCTCTCACAAATCACTCCTGACACTCTTCTCCACCCACTCCATCCTGCCTGTACTCTCTTCTTCATATAAACAAATGGGGTAGCAATGGGGACACCTTGCGCTAACTCATATGCCAATGCAGTGATGGCATATTGGGACAGCACTTATATACTGGAGCAAGTAAACTATGTAGAAAGCATAATTTATTATAAATGTTTCATGGATGATGTTTTTTGATTTGGAGAGATACTGTTAAGGCTTTAGAGGAGTTTATTGATTATATAAATGGAACCAGAGTTTATTGATTATATAAATGGAACCACACAGTTTTTACACTTTACAGTGAAGTAGTCTGAACATCAGATAGACTTTTTGGATGTACAGTTGACCAAAAAAGGTAACAGTTTACATACAGAGATCTTTAAGAAAGAATGTAGGAGGAATGCTTTATTGCACCGCAACAGTATGCACAGTATGCACCCAACACATATTTATAAGAATATAGTTAAGGGTCAAACACTAAGAACCTCTAGACTTACTAGTAATGACAATATTTTAAAAGATAAGTTATATACTTTGAAGAAGGATTTTTATGATACAGGCTACCATCTACGAGATTTAGAAGCCATACAAGAATTTTAGATTGGAGGCAGGAAAACCATTTATTAAGACGGATAACATAACACCTACCACAAGATCCAATAATATATCCCAACGAGCTATACACAGAGTAACCATCACTTATACCAATAACAACAAGAAAATTCTGGAGATAATCAATAAGAACTGGAATATCCTAGTACTAGATGATAAATTAAAAGATATAGTAGGTGAAAAACCAAAGATATGTTACAAGAACACTAAGTCCTTAAAGAGATTACTTTGTTATGAATAAAATAATAATAAGAAATTAATTAATTCTGTGAGGGAAGGGACTTTTCCATGTCATAACTGCAACCAATGTACATATATGGCTAGCAGCAATGTGTTTATACATCCAGATACCAATAGACAATATACTGTCAGTCAGTATGGTGACTGCAAATCTAGGAATTTAGCTTACTTAGCAATGTGTGGAAAATGTAAATGTTTTTATGTAGGAAAAACGAATAGGACCCTTAGAGAGCATGAGAGAGAACATATATACGCAATAAATAAAATGGATGAAACCAATACACTTGCAAAACATGTGGTACAAACTGACATTACACACAAATTTGTCTTTATGGTGCTAGAGACAGTGCATAGGACAGAGATACTAGGAAATATTAAAAACCACCCTGAAAAACAAGAGGGTAAATGGATTATTAGACTCCAAGCTGACAAAGGTCACAGTCTGAATGAGAAAGTCTCTATTAAACCCTTTCTAGCAGACCATGTATTATCACATTAATATAATGGCCATGCACCTATATATTTATTTGATCTGTCATTGTATTGAAATATAAATATTTATATATTTTTAGATAGTTTTTAAATAGATTTTTTATATAATTCATAAGATTTGTATATGCTTATATATTAATATTACGTAAGTTATTATGCAAGCTATAGGAGACATTTCAGAAATCACAAATAAGTTTTTGTAAGTCGGCAACACTTTTGTACTTGTAGCTTTAAACTGCTAATGAGATTATTAATTGATGTCCATGTTTTACTGGTTGGCTGATCTACAAGTGGTATTTAAACAGTTTTTAACATTTAGTTTCAAAGTCTGATGAAGGGTCGTTTGAGACATGAAAGCACTTACTGCATTGTGACTTCTTTGGAATAAAGAGTTTAACGGTCTGCTTCGATTGTTGTGGCGAGCCTCACTTTGTGTTTTTACATTTGGACTGCTTTCTTACTTTGTGAGGCCTTCTACCCTTGAGGTTCTCTCTCTTTTTAAAATATTGCTGAGCCTTTGTTTGAATTTCTTCACCTCCATAAGCAACAAGTTTTCATTACTGGCCACATTGAGTTGCTCATTAGTTCTCAGTTCAGCAAATGTGTCTGCTGATATAACATTACTTATTGAACCAGTGTGTACTTTAAGCTTGGTGGATTTACCATTGATATGGACAGTACAAAACACTTCGCTGTTTGCCAACAAATGCACTGCATCTACTCTTTCATCAATTACGGATACACCATATACATAGAAAGTGGACTGGTACAACTCCACTTGATTAGTTTGCTTTTTTAAGTGACCCTTCTTAATAACTGTGTGAGGTTTACTTGATTTGCAAAACTTTTGAAAATGGTTCCAGTTTTTATACTTGTGACATTGCTGACTAAATGCTAAGCATTTCTCTCTTTTAGACTCATGATTGGCTCCACAACTGCAACAGTTAACAATAACGCTGGACTTGTGTTTTGCTTATTCATGTTTGTACTGCACTGAGCATGCTCCTTTCTTAGAATTTACTGGAAAACTATGTGTTTTCCCTGGTGAGGAAGCAGGGGATGTGGCTGCCATGTGCTTAGGCCTACTTCAGTTTGCCACGTGTTGCATGCTATCCATATTTATTCTGAAGCCTGCTGAAACCATGGTCTTTTCACTTGCAAGCATACTTGTGTGTTTTTTCTGTAACTTCATGGATTTGACAAATCTCTATGGCTTTATTCAATGTTAAATCTCTGTCATTAAGCAAAATCTTTCTCACAGCAGCACTACTGATACCACACACGAGCCTGTCTTTTATTAACTCATCTTTTAAGTCACCAAACTGACACATTTTAGTTTTGTTTCTCAGGTCAGTTATATAAGCTGCAAAAGTTTCCCCTGGTTTCTGATTTCTTGTGTAAAACAAATGCCTCTGCAATGTAATATTTGTCTGGGGATTACACGTTTCCCTGAATGTTTGCTTCAAACACTTGAGTTCTTCCCTTGATTCAGCCTGTACAAAAGTATGATGATTTTCACCTTCACCCTCATATACTCTTGGTGCATACACAAATGAATTCTCTTTCTATGGCCTCTGACTCAACTAGGTTAAGCAAAATGAATGCCCTGGTGTTTGTATCTTTGTCTGAATAAGCTGCTTGTATAAACATGTCGTACTCTTGCTCAAATATTCTCCAATTTTCTACAATCTTCTGATCAAATACAAGTGGTAAGGGCTTTAGAAATCCATCTGCCATATTAACACATACCAGTGAAGGGTTTTGCAAATATGCATGGATACACACATACACATATGCCAGAAATTTATGCCAGTATTCACAACTTTGCCCAATAGTACAACAAGCCTCTGAACAACTGAACTTTGCGAAATAAGTTTCTTGGGTATTGTAATACTCTTGAAATTGCCAAACTGCTAAAGTAATTTATCATCATTTTAAGAAATATTCCAAATAACTGCACAGTGCGAATGAACCGGGCAGGAGTTGAAATTGCTGCACTACAAGAAACCACCATTTTTCAGTATAAGAAACATTTCAGAATAACTGCACAATGCAAATTAACTGGGCAAAAGAAGCTTAGAGTCAGAAACATTTCGAAGTAATTGCCCTTTGTGAATAAACACTACACAGCACACTGAAATTTCTTCAAAATGGTGGTACCTTGCTAGATAATTCTTTACAGTGCAAGAAACACTCTGTAATGGCGGCACTTTGTGAATAGACACAACCAGCACAAGAAACATTTGAAATGGCTATACTTTGACTGTACTTCACAAAATAGTTGCACTTTGCACACATATAAACTCTTCAGAATACCATGCACAGTAATAAGCACACAGTGTAAGCACTTTTACACACTTTGAGATACTTCAAATAACTCTAGTTATGCCTTTGATACAATACGAAGTTGTAGTTATGCCACAACACAGCACTTTGCCAAAAACATGCAGTCGCCTTGCTTTAGTTACACCTGATGTGCCCTTTCTGTCCTTCTTATATTTATTTTTCTTGTTTAATCTCTTTTCAGGCCCATTGAACTTTTCTAATGCTCGTTTTACTCTAAACATGCCCATTTTGCCTCAAACATACTCATTATGCTTTAAACATACCTGTTTTGCTTTTCTGATAATCGTTTCATCAAATATCTTAATCTTAAAATTTTGCTAAGTTAATAAACCTTTTGTACCTCCGCTTGTTTAATAATGTGGTTTGTGCCCTTGTAATGCTCCGTTTTATCTTTTTTTATAAAATAGTTGTTCGTGCAAGTTTTCATTACCTTTGGTTCTTTTCTAGCTCTTTTCTGTGCTCACTTCTCTTAGTTTACTTTCAGTGTCATCTCTGCACCTTGTGCCTCTGAATATCAATCTCTGGAGTCCCAGCTGAACATCAATCTCTGGAGTCCCAGTTCTGACACCATGTCGCTCGTCTAGTCAGGATACAATAGACGAGTTTTCATGGGTTCTGTTCAAGCAGCTTTATTATGTACAAACACATCACAATAGAAGCTGACTGACTTTAACTTAGGCAACTTATATACAAACTAGCTATTGCACTCACGCATGCTCACTCTCTGGCTGCACACTCTCAAAATGACACTGGGTATAGCACGTGCCTCCTACTTATATGTGCACATTTAGTCCTTGATATGCTTCTTAAAGATACAGGACATACACTATTCTACAGTAGAGGAATGGAATGCAAAACTGAAGGCATACAGGATAAAACAATACAGATAAGACAGTAATAATAGCAGCAAATTGGGTAACTCAGAAGAAGATGAGAAATGAGCTAAAAGGGAAGATAGTGGAACAGGTTAACAGATCAAGTAACTGGAAGGGGTGGTTGGGGAGAAGGAAAGTCCAAATGAAGAGGTGAAAGCTAGAATCAGAGGGGTTGCAGCCAACTGGCATACAGGGTTAGGTGTAGTGTATGACAGAAGAATGCCAAAGTAGTTGTAAAATAAAGTGTACAAAACAGTGATGCAACCAGTAGTATTGTATGGTACAGAAACTTGGACAGTAAAGGCAGAGTAGATGAGAAAGCTAGAGGTCAAGGAAATGACGTGCGTGAGAAGAGTGATAGGATGCACACTGTGGGACAGATGAAAAATGAGGACATAAGAGCAGAAGCCAAAGTAGTTTCAATTGCAGAAAATATCAAAGAGAACAGATTATGATGGTTCAGGCACATGTGCAGAAAAGCAGAAGACAATCGGGTGAAGAAGATTTGGGACAGAGAGAAAAAAGACAAGAGGAAATTAAGGCATTCAGCAAAGAGGTTCATGGATCATGTGACAGAAAATCTGTGACAGTCAGGCATGAGTGTTGAAGAAGGCAGGAGTGTGCCCCTGAATCGAGAGAGAGATTGCAAGGGCTAACATGACACCCAGACCCCATGTAGAAAATAGGAAAAAGGGGTCTGATGATGCTGCTGGTAATGACATGTCTATGATGCACCCGCCATGTCTCTTGATGATCATTGGAAGGGCTAAAACACAAGATTGTTGGCTCAAGATAGTGGACTACATACACGAAAAATGCAGGAGAAACAGACAAATGTAGGTTTTGTAAAACGGAATTGGAAATAGTTGCAAATCTTGTTGCCAGCTGTGATATACTAATAGCAGAAGGACTGTATACTGAAAGGCATAATAATGTGTCAAAACTGTTTCATTGGGAATTGTGCAAACATTATAATATTGAAGCAGCTAAAAAGCACTGAAAACATGACCCAAAAAGCATCATAGAAAATGATGAAGTTTATATCACATGTGAACATCCATTACCAACAGTTAAAAAATAGATGCAAGAAAACCAGATATAGTAGTCCATGAAAAGAAGACAAAATTTGCATTGATTATTGAAATCGCTACACCCAGTGACTACAGTGTCTTACGTACAGAAAGACGCAAAGTCATAAAGTACCAGGATTTACAGGCAGAAATGAGGACAATGTGAAAGAAAGATACCCAGACAGTTCTAGTACTAGAAGGAGCTACAGGTCTTATAAAAAATAATTTACAATCATACTTAGATAGGTTACCGATATGTGTAACTCCATACGAATTGCAGAGTCATTACTGGGCACATTATGGGTGCAGCAAAGAACACTTCTGGCTAACATCAAAGAATGAAACAATACTAATTTCATGAACTTTAATCATACTTTGAATTAGGAATGGGGTATATTCCTGTCATTGTATTAGAAACTCAAAAGACTTGGAGAAATTAAACAAAAAGAAGCAAGATTGCGTGAATGGAGAGATAAGTCAGCAAGCAAAGGAGAGTAGTATTGCTAGAACTGAATCAGTCCTCAAATCTTGGTGAGTACTTTCATGAGATGGACCCTGTTTTTCACAAAATCTCACCAAGACAAAACTGATATATAGATAGTATTTTATATAGCATACTGTATAGCATGGACAGAAGTAGGTTAAAAATAAAAAAGATAGTTGGGTGCACAAGACCAGGATAAAAAAGTACCCAATCACAGTCGATGCACTGGTGCCAGAAATAAAAACAACTGACAGTGTAGAATCCTCAAGACATGGAAACATTGCTAAAATGGGTCTAGGCCAGGCCCAGAGGGAGGATGGGATCCCTGTTGTAGAAGGAAGTACTACTCCGCAAAATTCACAAATATTACTGGGCCAAAAAGGAGCCATAAAAATGGTAGAGTGGACTATTGAGGATAAAAATAAATTATGTGTTGTTACTATTATGCATGAAGCCTAGATTTTCCAGACAGAAGATATACAAAAAGATTAAGAGAGAAATTAAACTAAAGAAAAAAACTTCCACAAGCAAAGCTGTTAGAAGCATCAAATACAAATATGTGGTCATTAATACAACATATTTATGAAAAACATTACATAGACCAAGAAACCTTGGGCCATTTGAAAAAAGAAGCAACTGAGGAAGTGTGAAAATATAAAGACAAAATCTAGAGACTTTTGGAAGGTATAAAAAGAAATATGGACATGGAAAAGAAAGAGAGATCAGATATGGTGCGATATTTATACAAAGAAAAAAGCCAAATTAATCAATACAAAAAGGCAGCCCCAAAGATATATATGGAAAATGTTCACAATACAAAAAATAAGATCACAAAGAGGGAAAGTAGAGTAGATGATTAGTAAAATAAGTTAAAAGAATAGACGTTGAAGTTATGGGATACTTGCAAATTGAAGGATTCAGTGTAGAAAGTCTAACACAGGTTATATCACAGCATAATGGAAGAACACGTCCCCAAATTAAGGATAAACTGGAGGAGCAGGAGACATCTGAATTAGAAATATTGACATGGGGAAGGAAAAGAGATTTAATACAGTGCAATCTTTATGCAAAGGAGAAAGCAAAACCAATCAATACAAAAAAGAGCAGTACCAAAGATATTTGAAGAGAAATACAGGCAAAGACAGCCAGACATGGAAGATTTTACAATACAAAAAAACAAGAAAACAAAGAGGAAAATCAGAAAAGAATATTAGCAATGGAGATGTTAAAGAAATAGAAATTGAGATTATGGATTACCTGCCAACTGAAGGATTTAGTGCAGAAAATCTAACTCTGAAAACATCAAAGCAGGATGAGCAATGGATCCCTAAATTAAGGAGAAAGCAGTGGAGTAGGAAACATCTGATCAGTTGCCGTATAAAGATACTTTGGAGCCTTCCACAGGAAACCAGTACAAACATTCAGTTGGAGTTGCACAGCAAGGAAAGGAACAGGAAAATGTGGCAACTCTGACACAGTCAATGTTGTGGAGTGATAGGCCAGTGAGTTCCCATATGAAAGAGCAATGGATGGCACAGGGTGAAACTGAAACAAATATGGCACAGGAAGATGCTCTGGAGTTTTCTATAGAATGCCATCAGGAAATGGAGAACAAAGAATGTGCCCTCAGTTTAGATGAAAATGATCTAAGAGAAGAGTTGCTTAATTGAATAGAGATGAAAGAAATAGATTACAGAACTGCCTTGGTCCACATGGATGGGACAACAGAAATAAAGAAGGAGAGTCTATTCTAGACTTCAGTCTGGCAAATGACTTGATGGTGGCCATTGCATGGTTAAGACAGAGAGATAGCCACAAGAGTGACCAAGATAAAACTGGGGTTGACTTCATCCTAATAAGGAAGAGCACTGGGATATAATCAGTGACTGTAAAGTCATCACCAGTGAAACAGTCAGCCAACAGTATAAACCAATGGCTGCCATAGTAAGCTGCAATCAGTGGTCAGAGAAGGCTCTAAGGTCAACAGAGACCAGGCTGAAGACCTGGAAGTTGACTGGAGGGAAAACACAACAAGTCGAGGCATTATTCATGCCTCTAGCACCTCATGAAGAAGAGGAAATAGGTTTAGTTGAAGAAGATTGGCAACACCTCAAAACAGCGTGTGTGAGGACTGCAGAACAAGTATATGGCCAAGCCCTGTATGGAAATAAAATACATAAGGAAAGATGGTGGTGGAATGCAGAACTCAAAAGGAGGAATACAAGAAAAAGTGTGAGATAGAAAATATGGACCAGGCTAAGAAGGAATAGCACAGACCACGGAAACTCTGCTATTGTGGTTGTGGAGCTAAGAAGGAATATCAGTTGGCTGACAAAAAGGCTAAGAGAGGAGTTGCACTAGCAAATAACAAGGCATCACCAGCACTCTAACAGCTTCTGGAAAGTGATTCAGTAGACAGTACAGAGAAACTCTATCAGTTTGCAAGGCAAAGACAAAAAGATAAAGAAGATTAGACACCCTTCGTAAGTGATGCCATCAACAACCAGCTCACCAGTCTACAAGACATCAAAGAAAGATGGAAGGGGTATTTTCAGAAGCTTCTGAATGAAGAAAGCCCAAAATAAGCTGTACCACCCCAGCCACAACCTATGATGAGAGAAGAAAAGGAAGAGCCCACCCTAGAAGAAATAAGGGCAGCAGTAAGGAAAATGCAGTCAGGGGAAGCAGCAGGCTTAGATGAGGTCACAGCAGATATGACAAAGATATTGGGTGACATAGGAGTGAAATGGCTCCTGAGGGTACTCATAGCAGTATGGAGAGAAAGATCTACCCCCAGATGGTTGGAGAATAAGCATACTAGTACCAGTATACAAGAAGAAAGGGGACATCCACTACAGTGGGCACTAAAGAGGTACAAAACTCCTGTCACACTGCATGAAAGTTCTGGAGAAGATGACTGATAAATGAATATGTACAGTAGTGGAAAGTAAGATGGAAGATGAGCAGTTCTGACTCAGATCAGGATGCAGTACAACTCATTCATAGGATCATAAGAAGTTACTAGGCTATTGGCCCTGAGACCATTATAAGCCTAGCCTGGAGTTTAGCCCATGTTTAGACAAGTTGTCACCTGATGCCTCTATCCAGCAGGGACATTTGTGGAATCCCAGGGATGTATTTCCTGTTTCTCATCCAGTTATCAGGTTGTGCTTAAAAAGGGATAAAGAGATACAGACATCTCTCCAATCAATGAAGCTCTTTGGATAGAAGGCAATACTTTAAGCATTGTGCCAATCGGTCTTCTGCTTTTTTTTTTTTTTTTTGCACTGACAGATAGTTGAGAAGAACCTAAAAATGAGGAAAGAGCCCAATTGTGCATTGCTAGACTTGGGAAAAGCAAATGATAAGGTCCCAAGAAAGCTAATTTGGGCAGTCCTGCTAGGGTTTGAAGTCCAATAAACATTGAAAGAATTAGTGCAGACTGTGTATAAGGACCCAATGACTCAAGTACAAAGTGTTTAGGGTCTCAGACGGGCTCCCAGTGAAAGTAAGTTTTCAGCAGGGCTCAGCTCTGAGCCCACTTTTGCTCATGATAAACTACATCAACAAACAGGTTGGTGGAGACATATCCTCAAAGCTGCTGTATGCAGACAATGTTGCTGAGCAAGAACTTCAGCAAAGGAAAGGGGAATGGAAGGAAATGGAATGCAAAAGTCAAGGCACATTGGACAAAACTGAGTACAAGTAAGACAGTTGTAATGAATGCAAATGGGAGAAATCAGAAGCTGAGAACGGAGACAGAAGGAAATATAGTGGCACAGATTAACAGCTTCAAGTATGGTACAGAAGCCTGGGTAATAAAGGCAGAACAGTTGAGGAAGAGCTTGAGATGGGTGGTAGGATGCCCACTGTTGTACAGACAAATAAATGAGGACGTCAGAACAGAAGCCAAAGTAGCACCTGTTGCAGAGAAGATCAAACACAACAGATTATGGTGGGTTAGGACACATGCAAGAAAAGCAGAAGACAATCTGATGAAGAAGATTTTGGAAAGACATGAAGAAGGCAAGAGAAAATGAAGGCATTCAAGCAAAGAGACAGAAGGATTGTGTGAGAGAAGACCTGTGACAGTCAGGCATGACTGTCAAAGAAGAGTGGTACTGAACTGAGAGAGATGGTGACAGTTGACATGACACCCTGACCTCATGTAAGAAATGTGAAAAGGGGGGATTAATAATGATGATGTTCAGATTTCTTACAATAAGAGGTTGGGAGGTATGTTTGCAAGTGACCTGTGAAAGTGAAAGTTTTTAAACATAGCCTTTGTGATAGATCAGTTAACATTTAACATTTAACATTTATTTTGTTGACCGGGAATGTCCGACTAGGTTCGACAGAGCCTGTTTTCAGCGGAGGCCCGGGGAGAAATACTCCAGATACTCCAGTTAGGAATGAACAGCTCATTCTAGATCCCTGTCTGCTAGGCAAGAATAGCCATTCTTCATCCTCTGCCTCTTTACATTAGCAGTTACATCACTAGTGTCAATTCAACCAGTAGAACCTAGTCAAAATAAACTGGTAAGTCGCTATTAGTGGACTAGTGTGTATGTGGGTGTGTATGGGTGTGCGTCCTCAGGCAGTGCTCTGCTTCAGCCCCCCCCCACTCCACCTCGGATTTTGAAAAATGCTCATATTTTTGTCTTCGTTATCACAAACTGCTTTTTTTGGTACGTTACTAAGGATTATTGTCAGTCAATAATGCCAGTCTTTACAGTTTCATATTTCCTGTTGTTCAGATAAGGCATGTCTACCTGTCATACATCTTTAATTTTGAAGAACCTTACTGATATTGCCTTACATGTTTGCGGTCCTTTTTAAAACTTTTTGTCTTTTCTGGTAAAGGACTGAAGATTACAGTCAATAAAGCCAGTTATTAGAGTTTCATACTTCTTAGTGCCCCAAAATGCATGTCAATACAATACCTATTCTTCTGCTGCCTTTTTAAGAAAGTGTGAGTTGTCTGCCTTTCATTTGTACCACAGTTTGCAGAACATATGATTTTGTCTCATATTTGCCATCTTTAAATTCTTCATTTTCTGGTAAGTCACTGGGCATTACAACCAGACAATATTGTGCTTCATTAGAGTTTCACAGCTCTTATTGTTCAGAAAAATCCATGCCCACTCATTCACCTGCTGCTCTGCTTACCTTTAAACTGTATTAGAGTTGTGTGGTGCTTAGGGCTCTGAGCTGAACTGCTTCCTTTAGATAAATACAGAGGATCTGATGCCCTCCATCTCCACTTGTAAGACAATGTTCCTGGGTAACCCTGAAAAGGGCACTTCATCAGGTGGTTTTATCCAATTAACAAATATATATTATGAAACAACCAATATTTAAACTTCACCCCCTTTTGTGACCTTGCCTTCCCATTACATTTGTCTTTGTCCAGAATTCTTGAGCAAAATAAAGCTGACAGATATTTTAGTCTGTTCTTAGTAAAAGTAGAAGCTTTGTGACAAATTGATATGGTTTCAGCCACTATATAATGACACACACATGAGTTTCAGAATTTATATCCTTCAGAAAATGCTTGCTGATGCAAATATTGTTATTCTAACAATTATTTAAGTTTATATGAAAAATATTTATGTTTCTGATTTTTTGGTCTTTGCCTCTAATTTTTAAGATAAGATGTAGGGAGATCATAGGTGTCCAGTGGGCTGTACTGTAAGGCTTTCATAGCAGTGAGCTGAAATATATTTCTAGGTCATTATTTATCTGTTTGTTCATTCAATTGATAGCTGACAAACATCTGAGGTGTGCAAAAAAATCATAAAAGGAGTTGTAATTGATGGCCACATCTGTTATTGTGTGTGGGTATATATGTGTTAAAATATTTCCTGCATGCCAAGGAAGTAATGGCATTTATTTATTTATATTTATTATTTGCTGATCAGGTTAGTCCCATTAGGCTAGTGACCTCTTTTCAGGAAAGAACAGAGGCAGTATTATGCTACTAAAGGAAATTTGTCAAGGGATCGGGGAAATGTCTCTATCCTTTTCAAGCACTAGATGGTGCCAGGGAGCTATCACTTGTGCTTGGAAAACTCCCAAGATGGAGGGTACAGGAAGTAATAGAGTGGAAGAGAGTATAACCCAAAAATGTAGAGAAGGTTGCTGAACAGAAGGAAATCATTATGCATAAATCAGCAGGTACTGTTTTGGAGACATTGGGAGCTGATTTTGTTATTGTTGTGGATGAGACAAATAAGCAGCATTTAGCTGCTTTTCAGACTAATTGTCTGCAAGGAAGCATTGTAATAACAGAGCTGGAGGATGGTGCAAAAGTGAATGAAAAAATATTGGAGCTGCTAGACCCCCCACTACACCAATTTATCCACATGTGCTATCCCTAACCCTACCCCTACCGCAGCTCCTAACCCTAACCCTACCCCTACCTCTGCACCTAATCATAACCTCACTCCTACCTCTACCCCTAACCCTAACCCTTTCCCTAACTATACCACTAATCAAGACAAAAGGACACAGAACACCCACAACACTAATCAGGCACAACACTAAATATATCTCATTACCTAACCCAAACCCTAACCTTAATCCCAACCCTAACCCTAACCTGCAAACTCTTATACATACACACTACTTGCTATAACACAGGGCTGCACATTTTCAAATCCGCCACATTTTCAGTAAACCATTGATTTTCCTGCATTCTCCTACATAGCTACATTATATAAAGCTTGAATTCAACCAAATCTGAGTCTCATAAATGCGTAGGCACTCATTTGACTATTCGCCCATTTATGATCACTCATTTGTGTTTCTCACAAATGCATTTCTGCCATATGAATGACAATCATGCCTCTCTCTCTCTTTTTCACTCTTTTTCTGGCATCTGGTAAAGAGGTTAAGGTTACAAGCTATAGTTCCTCTGGTTCAGGGTTTCAGTCCCTCAGTCTTCATTTGCCTACTGTGTCACCTTGTGCAAGTCACTTAACTAGACATTCCTGTCCCTAAAAGGGGACTGTGTGCAGAGTCAGTCTACCTGGTTAATAAACAGGATTTTGTGTGTGTGTGTGTGTGTGTGTGTGTGTGTGTGTGTGTGTGTGTGTGTGTGGAGATACATATGTACATTTTATATATGAAACTATGCATTTGTACATATAAATGCATATATGCATTGATATGTATTAGTATATATGCAGAAATAGAGATGCATGCACATATATATATATATATATATCTATATCTATATCTGTATATATATGTCCCCTTCAGATGATAGAACTTTTAAAAGTTCGACTTTCATATGGCTGAGACCATATGATCGAACTTTCAAAAGTTCGACCGCTCTGAATGGAGATCTCCATACAGTGCGGAATGGGAAGATTTCCCATTACCGCAATGTAGTGCGATCTCGGAGTTGGTATATTTAAGTAGTGGGGGGTGTGGGGCGTGCAGGGGGGCTTCCCCCCTGCAAAACAGAGTTAGTGTTTTTTTTTTGTATTGTGGTGTTTACTTTACATGGTCGAAGTTTCAAATGTTCCATCATATGGTCCCAGCCATATGAAAGTCGAACATTTGAGCTGTCGATCATGTAAAGTACACCTATATATATATATATATATATATATATATATATATATATATATATATACAGACACATACATATATGTATATATACACAAACCCAGACTTCAGTGCACGTTACCACGTAGTGCTCGGTACAAACCAATGCATAATCCACACACTAAGTCAGCATACAAAACAATTCAGCCCATAGAATCCAAAGTACAGGCTGATATGAAAAAAAAAATGAGCCAAAAACAGTTGGTTAAAAAACTAAATAGCTTTATCTTCACCAGGGGGCGAAACCGGTTTGTTTGTTTGCTTGCTGTTCACTGCTGTGTGATGATTACCGTATTTATGGTGAAGCTAAAGCTATTTAACTTTTTAAACAACTGCTTTTGGCTCATTTTTTTCATATCAGCCTGTTCTTTGGATTCTGTGGACTGTATCCTTTTGTGTGCTGGACTTAGTGTGTGGATTATATACATATATATATTAATATATATAAATATATAAATATATATATATATATATATATATATATATATATATATATATATAAGAGAGAGAGAGATATATATATATATATATATATATATATATATATATATATATATATATATATATATATATAACAGCACACAACATCGACAACAACATCACCGACACCACATCATCGACAGTTCACAAACACGACACCGCACACACTCAACACATCATCACAACAACCAATAAACAAAACAAATTCCCTGACCAAAAACCACACACACAACACAAGCACACCTAAATCCTAACAAACAAACACTAAACCTTACATACACAACTATCCACAACCCTAACCGAAACCCTAACCCTAAGGTCTGTCACTATCGCACACTAACCTAACCCACGCCCTAACCCTAACTCACTTAACCCGCCCCTAACCCAAAAAAATTCACTACTGCACCCTTACCTAACCCGCGCCCTAACCCTAACTCACTTAACCTGCCCCTAACCCAAAACATTCACTACTGCACCCTTACCTAACCCGCGCCCTAACCCTAACTCACTTAACCCACCCCTACCCCTACAGACCGTCAACATCGCACACTTACCTTACTCGCACCCTAACGTCCGTCACTACTGCATACTTACACATCCTTTCCCCATCTCGGTGTTCTCCGCATCGGTGTTTTCATCCGTCGATCTTCTGGCGTCGGTGATTTCGCTGTCGGTCTTCTCATCTGTCGACGTTGTAACCCAGACCCACACACATATATATATATATATATATATATATATATATATATATATATATATATATATATATATATATATATATATATATATATATATAGATATATGCACACATATATACATATGTTTATGCATTTGAACATTTATACTTGAAATACACTGTGAATGTAGTACAATGCACTGTAATTGCTAGTTAAGGAATTACTTCTAATACACTCAAAAAGCTTCTGAAAATACATAGGTCTGTGTAGGCTACAGCGCATCTTTACTGTAATAATTTTGTAAGATGGTCATTTTTTCCAAAATAACTACTGCATGTTCCAGTTGGTAGACCAGAATTAGCCCCGATCCCCTAGGCAGAAAGGGGGAGGTGAGTAAAGTAGCAAATGAGTGACCAACACAGAGATTAGTCCAAAATGTGCTGTTCAATTTCTTGCTTTGTAAATTTAAAAAGTCTTTTATTTATAGCAACTTTACATGATAGCTCTTAAAAAAATTAGACACTTCAGTTAAAAAACATAGATCTGCAAAGATTGAAGCATGTACCCATGTCTTAAGCAGACAAGCTGTAGGTAGTCCAAAAAATGTTACAAATTGAAAGAAGTCATCATACCATTCTGTTTTTAATTGCAATAACAAAGGTTAGGATAAGTATAAATGAACATAAATATTTCCTATTAATTACTGATACATAACTAGTACATTACGCAATTTGTGCTTTGCCAGACACATCTCCAACAATTGTCAATAAGTGAAACACAGATTTCTACCTATGGTGTCATATACCATGTAAATAAGATTCTTTTTTTTCTTCTGGTTCTAATATTTATGCCACTTTTTTAAGCTGATCACCACCTACAATATCTGATCCCACTGTTGCTTAAGGAATGGAACATTTTCTTGTCACCTCCATCTTCCTGCCAAAAAGCCTTTGCAGCCACTGCTCTTATCTACCAAACATTTCTATATCAGTCTCACTATTCCCCATTTCACCTTTTCCCATTTTCCTCAAGGAAAATTACTCCTTTTCTTTTCTGGCTTAAAGCTATACATAGTCCATAGTTGGTTATGTTGCCAGTAAGTAAATCATTCTTTTTTAGATAAATCAAATTCAGAACTCAGAGTTTCAAAATGTTTCCACTGTCTGCTCATGAGAAAAATAACGACCTGCAGTCATTTAACTATTCCTCTATTAATCTAATGCATATAACTCAAAAGGAATGCAAGTGCTTGCCTCACTAAATGGAGGATTCCAAATCCATTAACATAGGATGTGTACTAATGATGCTGATATCCTCCTACCTTTCTTTACCAAGACAGCATCATCTATATCGCCCTGAAGAAGTCCCAAAAATGGGTGGGATAGCAAGATGAGATATTTCTAAACACATACAAAATATACAGCAATATCATATCCTGAATTGCTGTAACCTTCCCCATAATAGATTGAAAATTATTTAACTTTGGTAAAAGACTCCACCTTAGCCACTAGTCTGCCAATTAACCTCTGTATTATCAGGAAGTAAAGCTCTTAATTTCAGTCCTAAACAAGCTCCTTCAGCTATCAATGAGATGAAAAAACCTCCAACTCTTCAGTTACTAGACTCTCCAACCCTGCCAGTATGTCTGATTTTTGGAGATTACAGTGTATCCCTAAATTTTTTCTAAAGGAGTAGAAAATATCCAGAACATTACCCAGTAATGTGGACAAATGTGTACTTAATAATGCATAATCATGTGCAAAGATTAAAAAGACACTGGTCAAGCTATACAGTTTTGTTTGATCTTCTAACACTATCCTCATCTGATATGCCAGTTCTTCCATAACCATTAAAAAGAGGGCTGGGGAAAATAGACACCCCTGCCTGGTACCTCATCTAATGCAACCTAAAAATTCTAAAAGATGGGGAGGAGTATAGCCTTTTAGTCAGTCTAAAAATTGAAGTCCGCATTCTCTCTTTGGTGGAGAATCCAGAATAAAAACTTCCACTCAACCAAATAAAATGCTTCTTTGTTGTCAAATAATACTATTCCAGCTGTAGCATTCATCCCTCCATAATAATGGAAAGAAGTAACTAGGTGCCACCAGTTACCAGCTACGCCACTTTCCTTCACAAATTCAGTTTGGATCTCACAGGGTAAGCATGGTAGAACAGCATCCAAACTTGTTGCTAGAATATTTGCAAGTATTTAGATCCACTTTATGAGAGATATGAGCCTAAAATCACTTAAATGTGTATTCACTTGCTTAAGCTTTAGTATAATTGTAATAATAACCTGATTAGTGTTGGAACTCTTCTGTTGGTAAACATCCTTATTATTAAATATCTTGGTTAGGATCCATGCCAGTTCTTCACCTCCCCATTTATAAAACTCAATTGGGAAACCATCAATACAGAGGGCCTTGTGGAAATTAAGCCTAGAAATTATATTAGTCACCTCCATCAAGGAAAAGGAGTGAGTTAGAATGACCAGCTCTTTCGAGGTAATCTGACACATCTGTGTTGCCTGGAATAGCCAGGTATCACCCAGGTAACTGGATTATGTACTATATAAAGTAGTACAGTATTTTTGTAAACCTTGGCTGAGTGCATCATCCTGAGTAATTACATCCCCAGTGTCACTCTTGATTGAAGGAACCACAAGCCTATTGGCATAGTGTTTAAAAAACCGTGACACATATTTCATATTTCCTTCCCTATGTATCCACCAAAAATGCCCTCTTTGTAATAATATAGCTTCTACCTGAGATATTTCTAATACGCTAATATTCACTGATAACATCACATGATCTTTAGGATCTACCCTTCCTCTTTCTTCCAATAGTCTTTGTTTTGTTTGGTGAAGTAGCATTGTCTTCTGAGCCAAGAAGTCATTCCTATGCCTACTTCTAATCACTCTGTGTCCATAATGTCTCCCCTTAATAGGCAGCCTTCGGACACTGGACACAATGTAGTTTGGCTTTGTCAAGGAAAGTCATGCCTACTAAACCTGGTAGACTTATTTGAGAAGGCCACTAAGCTAATTAACGAGGGAAAATGGTGCATTCCACCTACCTACACCTGGCTAAGACATTTGATAAAATATCCCACTCAGATATAGTTGACAAACTCGCTGAACTGGATATAAACCCCTGCATAACTCACTGGATTGCCAGCTGGCTTGCAGGATCCAGGAAGTCAAGACTGGTGAGAGATCAGTCATCAGTGGGGTACCTCAGGGCTCCAGACTGGGACCACTCCTATTTGGAATCTGCGTCTCAGAGGTAAAACCTAATGCCAAGGGCCTTTGGCTGGCCAAGTTCATATATGACTGCACATTGTGAGTTGTCATAGATTCCCCCTCAACACAAACATTTTACAAGAGGGTCTAACACAGACAAATGTCTGGTGCCAAACTCACAGACTAAAACTTAATGCCACAAAATGCATTGTAGTGCCTTTTGGGAAAATGGGCACCCAGACTAATTACTTCATTGATAAGACACCTTTCAAGGTTGACCCAGTAGTCAGGGATATGGGGACATATCTAGATAGTAATCTGGCCTTTGACCAACATGTGGCCAAAGTAGTAAAAAATAATTCTATGTCACCCAACTTATAAGTAAGGCCATGGCATCCAGGTCCAAGGAAGTTATAGTGTCACCTTATCCATCCCTTATCAGACCCATCATTGAGTATAATGCCCCCCTCGGCATGTACCTAACCAGACATATGCAACAGTTGGAACACCCAAAAAGACAGGAATCTTACCAGGATAATCCAAGGTATAAAGACATTGCCCTGTATGGAACACCTTAAAGTTGTATCTCCATACTCAATTTCATACAAGTTACTGAGAAGCAACCTATGCCTGGCATATAAGGTATCCTCGTATCCAGCTGTGATAAATATTTTGCATGTCTGCAAAATGAACAGCATTGTTTAAATTTTGCTTGCAACATAAATAGGGCATGTTGGCAAGACAAATATGTGTCTCAGAGGATACCAATGTCCCCACATAACCTTTAGAAACTTCCTAACATACCAATCCTAATAAATACATGTGATACATAGGGGCACAATTTGGTTGGGTTTCTCGGCTGGACTTATGTGATGCTGCCAGCCCAGCTATCTGGAATTTTGTAAATAATTCTATGTCATTTGTGAATATTTCTATGATTTCTACAGAACTGTATGGTATGCACTGAGCTTCAAGAAAGTAAGCACAGTGTACCCTACTGGAAAAAACAGAAATGTATATAAACTGTATACCTGTGCAAATGTATGTTTTAATAGTAGAATCTGGAACATACAGAGTTAACTTGCAAGGTTTCAAGAAAATAGGTTGGAGTCAGAATGTTTTACGATTGTGTTATCTCTCAGTAAGCAGGCACAATGTTTAGAGCTAGAGGTTTTCTATTGTCTTGAAATAGGAATAATTACTAGGTTTCAAATGTAAAAGTGTTTAATTGTTTTACGACTTCCAGTCCTGAGCAAACATCTGAGAGATATGTATTTTTCACATAGAAATGTTAAATTTTGTTAAGTTTCTGTTAGCCTGAGAATTAAACACAGGTGACAAAGAGTGATGTCATCCAGGCTAACCCAGCAGTAATATGTGATATTAATTTAAGAACTCTCTTAGATAGAGAGAGGGGGCATTTTTTTATCTTGTCTTAGATCTAGAAACATTAATTCAGCACTTGTCATCTGAGTTTGCCTTGCTCTGTAAGTAAGTTTAGGGTACAGTAATTTCCTTTAGATATAGATAGGAATATAGTAAATATTAGTTTAGATGTTTTCTGTATTTATTTGAGACTGTCCTGCAATGTTGTTTTTAAATATTTCCTGTGATTCTGAACTCTATAGCTACTGTATTGTTTGAGTATTGTCTTGTTCTTTTATTATTTATTATTTAATATATTTAAACCTTTTAATTGTGGCTGGTTTGTTTAGAGATATTTATGCTCTTAGAATACTTGCATATGTATTCAGTGACACTGTACAGGCCACTCCTAAATAGCCTTGAAAGTCTTGGTCACACTTACTATTCGGATAATAATAACATTTACACAATAAGATTGTGCACCCTTTGGTAAGGACCTTAAAAGTAGTTGATAAGTGGCTGGTGGCAGCTGGTACTACCTGATAGTCTGGGCAGAAGGGGACATACTAGTAAATCTGTGCAAGCCATCCCCAGGTGTGTGTGTTTGTATATAAATCAAATCTCAAAGTGTGTGTGTGTCAGCTACTTGAGCAGGGACACAAAACACTGGTTGGACAAAAAGGGTGCTGGAGGCTTTGGCTTGGCCACTCAGCTGAGATCTCGACCCTATAGCTGTGCCAGTAGGGAGTCTTATTGGGGATCTGGAGAAAGAGGGAGAAACCAGCCCAAACTGACTATGATCTCTGTGTGCTCTTAAGGGAAATTGTACTTTACTGTGTGTGTACTTGTCATCCTTCCAATGTGTACGTCCCTCACTGTTGTTAGTGGTGAGGATTGAGGCTCCTTGATTACTAGGCCAGTGCAGGGGCATCACAGCTTATAAAGGTCCTGGTTGTCGTTAGCTTGGTATATACCTATGAACATATGAACTATGAACTCACAAGTTAATATTATGTTGCATCACTCTGAGATCAATGGCCTTAAAAATTCTTTTAACACTATTCCAGACCCATCGAAGTTGTGCCCTCCACCATCCTCATAATTTAATTGGGCCTTTATCCAATGCAATTGTCAAAGTAGTTGGTGTCTGGTCCAAAAGAATGATCTCAAGTATATTAGCCGAGTGTGCTTTATTCCTACAATGTTCCAGGAGCAAAATTAAGGCTATTGTACGGCCTTGCTGGGCAAGATCCCTAGAAAAAGTTGGGATTATATCTGCCAGATATTTCACCCTCGATATGCCCAAGCATCTCTCCCTGTACATCCATTCTTAAGCAATGCTTGACATTCACTCCAATGGAGCTCAGGAAGTTTGCATAGTAACTTCCAATGGAGGGAGCCTAAGGCTTCTGACAGAATCAAATTATGTCCTTACATTTCAAACAAATGTTTATATTTCTGGAACCATAGGGCTTATGAAAGAAGTATAAATGGCAAACCCTTCACCACAAACTATTTTATAGTGGCAGTATTCTTTAGGGTATAGGTCTAAACTAAGTTTTATAAGTTACAGTAAACACAGTAACTGTTATGTTTGTTATATTTTGTAAACAACTTCCCGTATCTCAGCAACCGCTGAAGTTACACACATACTATCAGCAGCATTTCTACTGCTTTTGATTTGTTTTTCAGTTCTTTAGAAAAGCTTTTTGAGTTGTCAATGAATTGCTTGTTTTGCTTTTCGAGTTTGCATGCATTCTATGTTTTTCTGCTTGCGCTATTTTTAGTTTTTTATCAGAAATAATTTAGACTAAATCCTCTTCTGTTTTAATATTGTCTGTTGCTTTTAGCACATGTGCCTTTCACAGCATTTTGGTAATATGTTCCCTTTTCTACATTCGTCTAACAGTGATACTTTTTGCTGCAATTGCTTTATAGTTTTCCCTATCTGATGCTTCCATGGTGGCATTCTCTGTATTCCCTTCTTTTCCTTTGTTACTCTGTTTTAGTGGTTGCACTTTATCTGTTAACAGTTTAGCTGCACAATAGTATATCTTGTTTATTTCTATTACATCACATGGAATTTTCTAAGTAGTCTGAATTATTGTGTTCATCTGTTTATCTGTTTTATATGTCTTCTAAAATCTGGGTCTTATTTACTTTCTGTAATCTATTTCTTTATCTTAATATGTCTGGTCATCTCTATTAAACCAATAAGGGCTTCCCTTAGATCATTTGTCTTCTTTGCTCTCTAATTCCCTTGCTGTGCAATTCTAACAGGATTTTCATGCAAGTTTCCTGTAGAAGGTTCCAGTACATTGCCCTGTGGCATATATTCCTCAGATTTATCCTGGTCCATTGACTGCTCTTCTGTCAGGGCCTTATAAACCCATCATGTTACAATGTTGCCTTTCTCAGAGTTTTCTCTGCTTCCTGCTATTTCACTTGCTGTGCCATTTTAACTGTACTTTCACACAAGTCTTCTACATAAGGTTCTAGGACTTCACACTGTGCCCGTACGTTCTTCAGATGCACCCTGCTCATCCTGCTGCTCCTCTATCTGGAAGTCGTGGGCTCATCATGTTCATAGGTTCATAGGTTCATAGGTAGTTACTAGGCTATCTGCCCAAAGGCATTTATAAGCCTAGCCAGAATGTGTTGGCTTTTGCCACCCCCTTAGATTAGTTCCCTGTGACTCTGTCCAGCAGATCCACTGAAGTGATTCCTGGGGTAAACTCTCTGTTTCCCATCCACTCATCAAGGTTTCTTTTGAAGAGTGTTAGTGAGGAGCTCTGCCTAATGTAGATTGGAATCTTGTTCCAAAGCATGGGATGTCTTTGGGACAGGAACCTATCTCTCCAGCACATCCTATTTATTGTTGTGGTGAGGTTTATATCCCTAGAGCGTGTGGCTCGAGGGGATAAGGTTTTCTTTAGGTGGAGCATGTCCATCAATTCTGGGTTGGACATGATCTTGTATGTCAGGCAGAGATCACCTCTGAGTAGGCAGTATGCAACCGAGGACAGCTGGAGTTTCTTCAGTCGAGCTGCATAAGCCATCTGTTTGACGCCAGTGATCCTCTTGGTGAGGTACTTTCCAGCTGTTGCAGGTGTTGCATATACACTAGTTTCTAAACTGGGTCAATCTTCAGAGCATCTAGAAAGAGAAGAAGAGGAAACTCAGGATGAAGATGGGTTAGGTGATATGTCTTATGTTGAAGCAGGAACATTTGGCTTGGATAAAGAAGTGCTGTTTGTGTTGTAATTTGAATTTGGAATACGTCTCAATTTCCTTAAGGTTGACAGGGACAGCTTTCCAAAGAGTAGGTGCCTGAGAATCGAAAGCATGTGCAATGCTGTGGAGTTTGGTTCTAGGGGTAATGAGAGTTGGTGTGGCTTGTGAATAATGTCTCAGGTTGTATGAGGAGTTTTCTTTGTGATGTCTAGCTGCAAGGGGGGTAGCTGTGTGGAGTTGTAGTCGTTGGGATCCCAAACATGGGTTAGAGCTTTGTTTTATGGGTAGCAATGTGGCTTTTTCTAGGGTGTTGCTTGATGCTCACAGAGAAGTGAATTTATATTGAATTGACAGACACTGTTAGAGATAGTCTATAGTGTGGCAATGTTTTTCTTGGAAGCAAAAGAATAAATTTGTAGTCCATATTCAAGTTGAGAA
This sequence comes from Protopterus annectens, assembly GCF_019279795.1. Taxonomy (NCBI): domain Eukaryota; kingdom Metazoa; phylum Chordata; order Ceratodontiformes; family Protopteridae; genus Protopterus; species Protopterus annectens. Next base: position 1,320,510,165 of record NC_056732.1, read on the forward strand.
AGGAGAGCTCCTTTGCCAATGGCTGCTCTGGCTTGTTGGGATAGAAGAAAGAAGATCTTTTTGGCCCATAAAAGGAGGGAGTTTGTTTTCGCTCTGACTTTGTCTATGTTGAAATGAAAGTTTATTGACTGATGAAGTCATAGTCCTAGGTATTTGAAGATAGAGCTTTTCTCTCTGGAATGGTTGTGTAGGTCAAAGATAGTTAAAGACTTGGTACTTGGTGAACTTTCTGAGGAATTCCAAAAAGCATAGTTTTAGTTTTGGTGGGGCTGAGAGTTTGTTTATTGTTTATGAGCCATTGGTGGAGCTCACTTAAGTCTGACTGGAGTTAGCATTGGACGTTAGTATGAGAGTGAACTGATCGGAAAATGACCAGGTCATCAGCATAGAGGATCAGTGTGAGATGTGGTAAGTCACACAAAAATTTGTAAATGAACATGGAGAAGAGGAGGGCAGCAAGAATGGATCCTTGTGGTATACCTTTGGTAAAAGGTGTAAATGCTGATTGGAAGGATCCCATTTCAACTCTGAAGTGTCTCTCAGTGAGGAAGTTATTAAACCAGTGGTACTGCTTGCATCAGAGGTTCTATACTACATCTTTGACTTTACAGATCATTTGTCACTTCATTTTCTATTTGCTTAAGTTCCATAGGTTCATAGGTTGGTACTAGGCTATTGGCCCTAGGGCCTATAGAAGCCTAGCCAAACAATTCCCCAGATATTTCTTCCCACAGTATTTACTTCCCTGGACCCCTGTCTAGCAGGGTGACTGATGTGATCCCTGCGGTAAATTTCCTATCTCCCATCCAATCGTCAAGGTTTCTTTTGAAGAGGGCCAAGGAGGCACTCTGCTTGACATGTATGGATAGTCTATTCCAGAGTATGGGGAGTCTCTGGGTCAGGAACCTATCCCTCCAGCATGTTTTGTTCATTATGATGACAAGGTTTATATCCCTGGAGCGTGTGGCTCTGAGGGATTGGGATTTCTTTAAGTGTAGCATGTCCAACAGCTCAGGGTTTGACATAGCCTTGTATGTTAAGCAGAGATCACCTCTGAGTAGACGATATGCCACAGAGTATAGCTGAAGTTTTTTTAGATGGTCAACATAGGGCAAATGCTTTAGGCCTGTGATTCTTTTAGTGAGGTATTTCTGTGGCCTTTCCAGCTGTTACAGATGTCTTGTGAGGTACATACCAAATGGGGCGTTATACTCTATAATGGGTCTAATGAGGGATGAGTACAGTGGGACAATGACCTCCTTTTTTCTGGATGAAAAGCCCTTAGTGATGAGGTGTGCCACATAGAAGGATTTCCTGACTGTTGTGGCAATGTGGTTATCGAAGTTGAGACTACTGTCCACCTGTGTCCCTAAATCTCTCATCACATTTACGGTGTTTTGTGTACTGCCACCTATGTGGTAATTCATGGGTACATGGTTTTTCCCAAAGGGGATAACTATACATTTCTTGACATTAAGCTGGAGCCCATGGCTCTAGCACCAAACATCATTTTCTGTAAGACTCTTTTGTAGAATATCCACATCATTTGGGGATTCAATAATGGCTCCCAGTTTGCAGTCATCTGCAAACTTTGTTAGCCAGAGTCCCTTAGTGTCGGCCTGTACTTCAGAGAAGTAGATGCCAAACAAGAACGGTCCCAGGACTGAACCCTGAGGTACTCCACTTATCACTTGTCTGGAGCTGGATTTGGAGTCGGCTACATTTACAGTCTGGGTTCTTTCAGTAAGCCAGTTGGCAACTTATCGAGTGACGTAGGCATTTATGCCCAGCTTAGCAAGTTTTTCTATAATTCCAGAGTGGAGGATGGTGTTGAAGGCATTGTTGAGGTCCAGATAGGCTGTGTGAACTGCCTTACCCTTGTCCACAGCTCTTGAGACTGATTCAAATAAGTCAATCAGGTTCAGGAGACAAGATCGGACCTTCATGAACCCAAACTGGGTGGGGTCCAGTGTTTGAAGGCTGCCAATGTCTTTTTTTATAAGTTCCATGATAATGCATTCCATGCCCTTGCAGATTAGGCTCGTCAGACTGATGGGACAGTAGTTCCCGGGATCTAAGGTGGTTCCCCCCTTGTGGAGTGGGATAACTGTAGCTGTGCACCACTCAGTGGGCATGAAGCCTGAGGTGAGGCTATGATTAAACATGACACTTAGGTGAGGTGCCAGTTCATTTTGTAGTTCATGTAGTACACAGCCCAGGATGTCATCTGGTCCCATGGATGCTGTATTCTTAGCTTTGGAAAGTGCAGTTTCTACCTGTGTGGCCGTGATTACTGGAATTTGGCAATCTTTTGGTAATGAGATGGGCCCTTTAAAGGGTGAGAGGGGGGTGAAGCTGGCACTAAATCGATCTGCCAGGATATTGGCAATATCCATGGGATCAGTATATTTAATGCCATTCTGTTGTAGCTCAGAGCAGATCTGAACATTGCCATTTAGATTATTGACATAACTATAGAATGCCTTGTGGTTGTCTTTGGAATCTTTGGCAATTTTATTTTCGTAACTAGCTTTGGAGGGATCTCAGCTTCTTACTGAGGCTGGTAAGGGATTTTTTTGGATCCTGGGATGTTCCTCTTTTCTGCAACAGTTTCTTCCTTCTGTTGTATAGTTCGTTTATGGCAGGGGACCATCAGATTGGCTTCCTTTTTTTTGAGGAGAGCATCCTGGTTCTATATGGGATGGCACGATTCATGCACGAGTGGATGTGCTCGTACAGTGCCTTAGTGTAGGATTCAGGAGTGGAACGTTCAGCTCCCATCTTCCTGGGTGCCATAATGTTTGTCACTTCTGACTTAAGTAGCACAAAGTTGGTTTTGAAGAAGTTTTTTACAGAGGTTTCCTTACTGGGGGTGGGGTGGGGGTGGGATGCGGATGTCAAGGGTGACCAATGAAGAGGTGACCTTTGGTGTGGAGCCTCTATTTCCAATGTTGGCAATGACCAGGTTTAGGATATTGGAGCCCCTGGTGGGATAATGGATTAGTTGATCCAGGGCATTGGAATTTATGAATTCAAAGAACCATTGGGAAAAGGTGTTGGTACCCGAGTAGTTTTCCCTGTTAATGGCAGGGTATTTGAAATCACCCAGTATTAGGGTGCTTGGCTGTATCTTAATATTTTCCAGTATGTTTAGAAAGGTGTAGTGAGAATCTTGAGGCATGGTGGGGGATCTGTAGCAAGCTACAGTTTGGATTTCAGTCTTACCTAGTGTTAGCTGCAACTGGAGAATTTCAGATGCATTGTGTTGGGCAACTAGCCTGGAGGTGTGAATATCTTTGGTGAATATGGACGCTCCTCCACCTTTAGTGTTTCGATCTTGGTTTGGTGGCTGAAAAGTGTGGTAAGAGTTGTAGCCTGGTATTGCAGGGGTGCTCTCTAGAGTCTTGAACCAGGTCTCAGTTACTGCACAGATATCGATGTTCTCCATTTTTAGGAGTGCCTCGAGAGAGAGAATTTTGAGGTTTAGACTTCTAGCATTGAGTAGCATTATCTTCAGATTTTTCATGCTTGTATCTGTTATGGTGGTGGTTTTGTCCTTTGAACCTTGCCTAAAAAAGCAATATAGGGGTGGCAAGAGCTTTAGCCAGTAACCTGAATCCCAGGGTGACAGGTGCAGACCATCTCTGGCAAAGCATCGTGGTTTGTCGATCATGTCATCCCAGGTAGACAGATTCTGGATCCCCTTTGAATGACACCAGAAGCTTAGCCAATTGTTGAAGTCAGTAATTTTGTCTTTATACTGTGGTATCATTCTGGGCAAAGGCAGGATGCTACTCAGGGCTAGGGTCATACCTGCCTGGGCCACATGATCCAAGAGCTCTTCCATGTCTCTTTTCATGTAGTCCAGGGAGGTACGTCTCAAGTCATTCACTCCAACATGGACAATGACAGAGTCATATTTGCACTTGTTGTGGAGTGACTTGACTGCATGTGTTATGTGGTGGATCTTGGCACCTGACAGGCAGCTGACTGTAATTTTCTCTTGCTCGGCCTGGTGAGTGGGACATCAGTGTGTCTGACTACAGAGTCACCTATGACTAAAGTGTTGGGTACATTGTCTTGCCATAGGGGCTGTTGTTGGGAGGTTCACTGGTGTTGTGAGCTATGTGTCACTTTGGTTGTGATTGGTGTTTGTTTGCATTTCAGCTTCGGAGGTCCTTGTTGCTTGGGCAGGTTAATGTTAAGGGCCTCCGCATATGTGGGTTTAATGTTGGTATGTGTGGGTGTTGATGGTGTGGGTTTTGAAGGGCTATTTGTTGCTTGAGGTGTAGTGCAGGCATTAACCTTCTCCTCTTGACTGTCTAGCACAATTTTGGCCTGAGAGAGCTTTTCTTCCAATTTGGCTATGTAAGTGCATCTCTCACAGGTTGTAGTGTTGGGTGGTAGGAGGAGGGGGTTGTCTGTGTACATAGTTTCTTTTTTACAATAACATTCCACCTCCTTGATCTTATTTATTTATTTTACTAATTGTGAGATTTACCATATCAAGATGTCTCACCTGTATTAATCTTCAAATATCTCTGGAGCTGCATTTTTTAATATTGATTAGTTTGGCTTTCTTCTCTGCGTAAATATTACACCATATCATGTGTCATTTCTCTCAGTGTCCATGTTCCTTTTTACTAACTTTCAATAGCCTCTTTTTGGTTCTTTATCTTGTCTTACTTCTTTTCCAGAGGCCTAATAGTTTTTCATCTAGGCAATGTTTTGCTTGATCTGTTGTATTATGGAACTTGAATTATCTGTATCTTTTAACAGCTATTATTTATTTATTTATTTATTTGACATTTCTTTACTAGGAAAGCCCAAGTGCATAGGTGCCCATTTTCAGCAAAGGCCCAGAGACAATTAGCATATTACATTAGCTTATTAGAGAGTAACACTGAATGTTTTCACATATAAGAAAGAATATACAATAATGGATAGCACAACATTTTTACATATACTAGACGAAACATACTTGGACATTAATTACAGACATTAGATATTACTAAGGAGACTATATACACAAGACAACTGGTCGTTACTATTATATGATTCAGAGCAGTGTGATTCTGCTTGATAGTTAATTTTGTTTATTATAATGCAGTTAGTATACATATCTTAGAGTGCAGTGTTGAGAAAGGAGAGGGATTACAAGAGAGGGAAAGGAGGAGCTAGAAACGTGTTTATTAGTAAAGTATGGGGTATGGACAGGGAGGAAGCAAAAGGGAGAAAGGAAAGTTAGGGATTGTATAGTGAAAATAGTAGTGTAAGGTATAGGTAAAAAAGGCAATAAATGATCAATTGTGTAAAATATAATAGCAAGATGGAGGATAATGCTGCTACAGGTACAACTTAAAGAGCTATTTGATTAACCTGGTTAATGTTCATAGGTTCATAGGTAGGTACTAGGCCATCTGCCTGAGGGCATTTATAAGCCTAGTCAGAGTGTGTCGGCTTCCGCCGCCCCATTGATTAATTAACTGAGCCTCTGTCAAGCAGAGCCAATGAAGTGATCCCAGGGGTGTATTTTCTGTTACCCATCCACTCGTCAAGGCTTCTCTTGAAGAGTGTTAGTGAGGAGCTCTGCTTAATGTAGTTAGGAATTTTGTTCCAAAGCATGGGGAGTCTCAGTGACAGGAATCTATCCCTCTAGCATGTTCTATTTATTGTTGTGGTGAGGTTTAGCTCACTAGAACATGTGGCTCGCAATGACTTGGATTTCTTTAGATGGCACATGTTCATCAATTCTGAGTTGGACATGGCTTTGTAAGTCAGGCAGAGATCACCTCTGAGTAAGCAATATGCCACTGAGTACAGCCAGAGTTTTTTCAGTCAAGCTGCATAGGACATATGTTTGAGGCCAAGTAATCATCTTGGTGAGGTGCTTTTCTAGTCTTTCCAGCTGTTGGAAGTGTTTTGTGAGGTACATCCCAAATGGGGCATTGTACTCTATGATGGGTCTGATGAGTGACAAGTAGAGGGGCACTATAACCTCTTTATTTCTAGATGCAACCCCCTTCATAATTAGATGGGCCACATAGAAGGATTTCCTAACTACTTTGGCAATATGATTATCAAAGGAGAGATTACTATCTACCTGGGTCTCCAGATCTCTTATTACCTCTTCTGTAGTAAGGGGGCTGCCACCTATGTGGTAATTTGTGGTTGTTTTGTTTTTCCCAAATGGGATGACTATACATTTTTTGGCATTTAGCTTGAGGCCATGACTTTGACACCAGGTGTCTGTCTCAGTAAGGCCTTTTTGAAGGATGTCCATGTCAGCCAGAGAGTCAGTTATGGCTCCCAGTTTTCAGTCATCGGCAAACTTGGTTAGCCATAGTCCTCCTGTGTTTGTCTGTACTTTTGAGAAGTATATGCTGAAAAGTAGGGGTCCCAGGACCGAGACTTGTGGGACACCACTTGTGACTGGTTTAGAGTCAGACCTGGAGCCTGCTATTCTTACTGTGTGAGTTCTGTCTGTAAGCCAATTGGCAAACAATTTTGTAAAATAGGGTTTATGTTCACTCTGGTGAGTCTTTCTATAATACCTGAGTGAGGAATGGTGTTGAACGCCTTGGTGAGATCAAGGTAGGCTGTGTGAACCACCTTTCCCTTGTCTATGGGCTTGGTGACTGTCTCGAAGAAGTCAATCAGGTTTAGTAGGCATGATCTGCCCTTAACAAAGCCAAACTGAGTTGGGTCAAGTGTTTGGAGGTTCCCAATGTCTTTGTTAATGAGTTCCATGATGATGCGCTCCATAGCCTTGTAGATCAGGCTAGTCAGGCTTATGGGCTGATAGTTACCAGGGTCAGTTGTGGCCCCTCCTTTGTGGAGTGGAATAACCATTGCTGTGCACCATTCTATGGGCATGTAGCCTGTGGAGATGCTGAGGTTGAACAGCGTGTTTAGGTGGGGAGTTAGTTTGTTCTGTAGTTCATGCAAGACGCAGCCTGGGACACCATCTGGCACCACTGATGCTGTGTTTTTGGCTTTTGAAAGGGCTGTTTTCACCTGTGCTTCTGTAATTTCCAGGACACTACACTTTTTTGGTATTGTTGTGAGCCCTTTTGAAGGTGAGAGGGCGGTGAAGTTTGCACTGAATCTATCTTTCAGGATGTTGGCAATATCAGTAGGTTCAGTATATTTTGTGCTATTTTGCACTAGCTCAGAGCATATCTGTGAGTTGCCATGTTTGAATCCTTGGCTATTTTTCTTTTGAAGTTAGCCTTGGATGAGTTTATGAGGGACCTTAGTTTCTTACTGATACTGATCAGGGATGTCTTTCCTTCTTGGGATTTGCTTTTTTTCTGAACTAGTTTCCTCCTTTTGTTGTATAACCTGTTTATGGCAGGGGTCCACCAGACTGGTTTCCTTCTCTTAGGGGAGTGAGTCTTGATTTTGCTAGGGATGGCACAATCCATGCATCCTTGTAGGTGCTCATAGAGTGCAATTGCAATGGATTCTGCATTTTGGGCAATGTTATCCTTTAGTGTGGGGGCTGTGAAACTTAAGACCTCCACCTTAAGTAAGGCGAAGTTTGCTTTAGAAAAGTTTTCCACTGTGGTTTCCTTGGTTGGGGGTGGTGGTGGGGTGTGGACATCCAGGCTGATTAGTTTATGGTCTGATCTAACCAGTGACGGGTTGACCTCCGGTGCGGAACATTTTTCGCCCATGTTAGTGATGACTAGGTCCAATATGTTGTGGCCTCTGGTAGGGGAGTTTACCTGCTGATCCAGGGCATTTAAGTTGATAAATTCCAGGAAGCGCTGAGCCTGGGAGTTTGTACTCAAATAGTTTTCCCAGTTAATGGGTAACTGAAATCGTCCAATATCAGGGTGTTCGGTAGGACCTTCATGTTTTCCGGTGTCTCCAGAAAGGCGGACTGGTGGTTCTGGGTCATGGAGGGAGATCTGTAGCAGGCCACAATTTGCATTGCAGATTTGCCCAATGTTATTTGCACATGGATGATCTTAGAGGTATCATGCTGCGCCACTAACCTGGAGGTGTGGATATCTTTGATGAATATGGATACACCTGAGTAAACCTGAGTTTTTAAGAGATTTAAGGATTTGAGAGGTGTGTCTGTCCATAAGGATGTGGGCATAGTGTTCCATATTTTAGCTGTGGGATGAGAATATAGAGAATACTCTGTTGATTTATTTGGTTTATGAACAGTGATTCAAACTTGGTTACTTGATTGCAAGGGCTGTTTTGGGGAGTGTTTTTGTAGTATAGAATTTAAGGCTGGGCAGATGGCTGCATAATGAATGATTTTAATATGAGTCATTTTAAGTTTACTTGATGGTACATTGAGTGGTTTAAGTTTGAGATAGAGGTGCAGTGTGTCCTGATGGATGTTGGCTATCATTATGATATTAACTTTACGTGGAGTAACTTTATCTAGTAAGTACTTAGTTGGGGAGATGATAGTGAGAATCTGGTGCATTTGGTAACAGGCAAAGTGGTTAAGGCATAGCAGTAGTAGACTTAAACCTATAGGTAAGCAATTCATACTGCTATTGTTACCTAATTTGGGAGTGATAGATATAGGCTAAGTAGTTTGTAAGAGAAATTGTGGGTTGTGTAAGTAATATATGTTTGATGATGGAAAAGATATAAAGTATGTCAGAGGTATAAAAAATGGTTAGTGGTTATATATACACTGGAAGTAGCAAGTAAGTAGTGCTGAAAAGCTGATCTACAGCTAGAAGTGAGTAATAGGGAGATAACTTATAGAATCTTAAGGGATACATGTTTAAATTGGATGGGAGGGGTTTAGTATTACTGATTGGGTTTGGCTGGATAGTCTAAATGTAGATGTAATGGGGTGGGTATGAATTGGACTAGGATAGGGTACGGTAGGGGAGTGGAGTGGAGCCCAAATGGGGCCCACACTTGTTATAGGCATTTATGAAAAACTATCTGTTGGGAAGGACTTAGTCTGTGAAGGTAAGAATGTTGGTGGTTAATGACCAATTCTGTTAAAAATGTCAAAAATGCAAATATTTTTCTATCGTCTAATTTTCCTCTTCATCTTGTGACATATCCTCTATCTAGAAAGTCTGTTTTTTTGCATAATAATAATACATAATCTCTTCCTTATTCTCAATGATCTATTTTATTGTCTTTATGCCTCTAACCTGGCCTTTCACTTTTAATCTCTTGTGGACTATGTTCTCATTCTACCACAATTAAAACCCTCCAATTACATTTTGTATTAAGTCCCTTAGGGACTAAAGTTTCATACTTTTATATAAAATAGATTCTTTTTCTAATAGTTTAAGTTTCAGAAGCGAGTACTGAACCTATCTACCTTAACCTGTTCTAATGTACTGACCTGAAGTCCTTCCACATTACTACCATGATATTCTTACTGGGCTCTCCATATTATACTTATTTATGTCCCTAATATGTTCTAAAATTCTAACTTTAAATGTCCTTTTACTTTCACCAACATAATATTTATTACATGGGCATCTAAGTACATAGACAACCCCGTCAGTGTCGCATCTAAAAATACTTTGTGTGTCATATTTGTTCCATTAATATTTGGGTAAATGTTTTGTAATGATATAATTACTTTAGTTATTTTATTGAATAATTAGGGGAAATTGTTTTGTATATAAATGTTGTGTGTTATTTGTGTTTTTTATACTCTGAAAAGGCTTTTTGGCCAAAGTGCTAAGAGAGATTTTATTTGAATAAAATACTACTGTTTAGAAAATTACTTGGTGGATTCCTGGTCATGTGAGATCTGCTGTTGCTGCATAAGATATATGTCTGTAAGCAGTATAGTGTGATTAAGTACTACTTTGGGGCGATCAAAGTGCACAGAATTCTGAAGAGCAGAGAGATAATCAAAACAAATCTTGGAAATAAAACTGCTTAGATGAGACAAAGTAACATAAATACTCCATTGTTAGAGTTTAGCCAAGTCTCAGTAAAAATAAGCACACAGCACACAGCATTTCCTCACCTTGTTCTAAGTAGATAATTCCAGCCTTATATAGTTCATGTTGCTTTTCAGTGATCGGACGTTTGCCAGTAGGATGGATGGGAGTGCAGGCCTGTAGGATTTGCTTTTAGCCTTGCAGCCATTCCAGCCCTAGATTCTCTTTTGCATGTTCTCTCATATCTCTTGTATGTCCTTGTCCTACCATGATCCAGTAATGTTGATTACCAAATAGGTAACCCAAATTGTTAAGCAGCAGGGGAACCATCGGCCAAATACACAGTGCCATGGAATCAAAATAGAAAGCAGCTGGTAAAAGGGGAAAGAAAATGACAGACAAAGAGAGAGAAGGAGGGGAGAGAGAGAGAGAAGAAGAAGAAGAAGAAGACATAGAGATGGATGAAGATAGAGATAGGTAGAGAGAGAGGAAGATAGATGGATAGATAGAGACATAAAGAGAGGAATAAATAAAAGGAGAGGGGGAGATAGGGGTAGAGGAAGAGAGAGAGAGAGAAAAAGAGAGAGAGAAAAGGGTAGGGAGGGAAATAGAGATGGGAAGGGGCAGTGAGAGATGAGCAGAGAGGGAGAGTTAGAAAAGAGCAAGAGAGGCACAGAGAGAGGTGGAAAGAAAAAAAGGGAAGAGAGCACTAGAGAGAGTGAGGGATACTGGGAAATAGTGAGAGAGAGAGAGAATGAGAGCGAGATAGACCGAGGTGGGGAGAGACACAGAGTCAGATATAAAATCAGTGAGACTGCTGTCACAATCCTCAAATCTGCAATTAGCAATTTTCAAACTGAATGGCTTGTAGTATCGTGCAGTTATCACATTTGTATGCAGTTCCACAATGCACAAGCAGCAACACGATTATCTCATATTTACTTGTCTGAATACTATATATTCTTCTGATCTTTATCCTGAATGATCAATATTACAATGCTTATTCCCAATGAGAACATCATGTTTTGTTTATGCACTTGTGAATTATTTCTTCGGTGATTAAAGAAAGAAATGCGTTAATTTGAAGTCATTCCAAGGAATGGAATATATGCTCCTGGATTTTTCTGAGGAAGGTAAAGCACTGCACAGAGTAGTGCACTGCTGTGCCAAGCTATAAAACTCAGAGTTGCTTCCCTTCTGTTAAAGAAGTAGGCAACGTTTAGGTGATTCAATGTTTTACTTCCCCTGAAAAAGCCTTTGTCAACTACTACATGATACCACAAAATCATGCTAAAGTTAAATACACCCTTGGAATAATGGGGTGCCTAAAGGAGTAATGGGTGCAGTTCCTGTGAAACTGAACATGGGTTATACAAGTCAGAAAGGAAGGCTTGTCCCCTTTGGTTTTCTTACTTCACTTGGTTACTGTAAGGATCTGGTAATGTCAATGGACTACTCAGTGGCATGTGCACATTTTGAAAAAATTTAGCAAGTCATTAGAAAGAAAATGGTCTGACTGATAATCCATCACCTTTGTGGGCCATATATACATTATTTGAGAAATGTATTGATTCTGGATAGGGAGAATGAGCAGTGGTATGGAAAAAGCAGTATTTTCAAGATCTATTATACTGCATTCACATTCCTCTTAACAAGTGGAAAAGATATTGCACACAATAAGGCCACTGCCATTATTAAGGATCATATTGGTTCTGACAGACAATTGCTTCAGTCTTCCATTGAAGAAAGGTAAGGCATTAGCAGCACTGGTAGATGAGGTACTAACTCAGGATAAAATTACAACAAAAGACTCAAAGAGGACTTCATAAAGGGCACTACAGGGAGGGAGCCCTTTCATTAAGGGTCATGTTATACTCTGGCACTCCGAAAAACAAGACATATTACTGTGTCTGACTGACAGTGGACATAAAGAGGACTTGAACGGGTGACAACATTTTCCAGTACAATTTAATGGTAATTAAACTTTGCAATAAAACGGGTTGAGTAGTTGGGATTTGTAATTGTATATAGATTCAAATGCAAGAGTTGGAAATGAGAGGGATCCTCAAAGACAGGTGGTTTGCAAGCCTTTGTACCCAGGAGTGAATGACATTTGGGTATTTAAAAGTTATCACATCTAGAACTGATGCTTGTGATCATCTTAAATCCAATGTTATCTTGAACACCCACTAAAGGGATCTCAGTCTCTTTTGAGACATAAATAAAATATGTTAGGAAGATAGGTTGTATTGCAAAGAATGTCTTTTCTATGGAACTGTCTTGTACTCCACATAAAGCAAAGTGCTTCTTTTATTCTATTCACATGCAGTTTAGATAAATGGATGGGAAACTGCAAATTCATTCAACTGCACCCCCCAATTTAGCTCCTTTAGAAAGGAGCAATAAGTACATTTCCTATCATATCCTCATTCTGTCAGACATAGGATTATCCATATGGAAAATATACAGATCAATATCCTAGCAAGTGCCTATAAAGCCATGAACCTATTTAGGCAGCAGTGGTGCTATGGAGAGAAGCACTAGTCAACAGTAAAGTGATAAGCAATAATATAGTCATTGCCATATTATCATCCTGAAATGAGCAAGTGTGTGAGGATACACAGAAGATCCACCAAGAATACAGTTTGCGCTTAAGGCACTACAGGACATTATAGCTATTAAAAATGAAGACGTACCCTGTGTCTAAACAAATTGCTGATACTTGAGTTCTTTTTTTTTTTAATTCTACAGATTTCATGGTGTACTGAGATCTTAGCCTAATTTCTCAATTGTCCCAGTGCACTGTCTGGTTAACTGACTTGCTTAAGGCCATGCAGTAGGTAAATGGAGACTGAGGGAACCAAACCTTGGGCCACAAGAAGCAGCTCATTAACAACTTATAGCCTTTATCATATGGGCTAACTGTTGGACCCCTAATACTTGTAGAATTTATTTAACAGTAAATACAAAATGTCAGCATTTTGTACAGTGGACATGATTAGCAGTGAGAAGTCATGTAGGCAGTTATCAAAGTTATGTTAGAGCACCACATTGTTAGAATGCCTTTTAAAACCATGTCTGAACAGTTTGCAGAATTTGCAGACAGCTAGTGTTTATCTGGAAGAAGGGATGTTTTGCAATAATTGTAATAAGTCAGGTATTGCTGGGACAGAAACATTTTGGAGGTCAGTAATAGGTCTTCATTGAGAAACATTTCTACACAGAATCCACTGTTGAGTTTACAGGATGACCTTAATAAAACATGAGGTCAGCTGTGAACTGGTAACAGCACTAACTGCATTTAATGCACCAACAGGCGTTCCTAGACATTGAGATCATAGTCACTGATTGTTTTGGTGATGTACAGTCATTAGAATGAGGAAGGTACAGAGTGCGGGTAGTACTTTGGTGGTTTGACATTGAGATCATAGTCACTGATTGTTTTGGTGACGTACAGTCATTAGAATGAGGAGGGTACAGAGTGCGGGTAGTACTTTGGTGGTTTGACATTGAGATCATAGTCACTGATTGTTTTGGTGACGTACAGTCATTAGAATGAGGAAGGTACAGAGTGCGGGTAGTACTTTGGTGGTTTGACATTGAGATCATAGTCACTGATTGTTTTGGTGACGTACAGTCATTAGAATGAGGAGGGTACAGAGTGCGGGTAGTACTTTGGTGGTTTGACATTGAGATCATAGTCACTGATTGTTTTGGTGACGTACAGTCATTAGAATGAGGAAGGTACAGAGTGCGGTAGTACTTTGGTGGTTTGACATTGAGATCATAGTCACTGATTGTTTTGGTGACGCAGTCATTAGAATGAGGAAGGTACAGAGTGCGGGTAGTACTTTGGTGGTTTGACATTGAGATCATAGTCACTGATTGTTTTGGTGACGTACAGTCATTAGAATGAGGAAGGTACAGAGTGCGGGTAGTACTTTGGTGGTTTGACATTGAGATCATAGTCACTGATTGTTTTGGTGATGTACAGTCATTAGAATGAGGAAGGTACAGAGTGCGGGTAGTACTTTGGTGGTTTGACATTGAGATCATAGTCACTGATTGTTTTGGTGACGTACAGTCATTAGAATGAGGAAGGTACAGAGTGCGGGTAGTACTTTGGTGGTTTGACATTGAGATCATAGTCACTGATTGTTTTGGTGGCGTACAGTCATTAGAATGAGGAAGGTACAGAGTGCGGGTAGTACTTTGGTGGTTTGACATTGAGATCATAGTCACTGATTGTTTTGGTGACTGACAGTCATTAGAATGAGGAAGGTACAGAGTGCGGGTAGTACTTTGGTGGTTTGACATTGAGATCATAGTCACTGATTGTTTTGGTGATACAGTCATTAGAATGAGGAAGGTACAGAGTGCGGGTAGTACTTTGGTGGTTTGACATTGAGATCATAGTCACTGATTGTTTTGGTGACGTACAGTCATTAGAATGAGGAAGGTACAGAGTGCGGGTAGTACTTTGGTGGTTTGACATTGAGATCATAGTCACTGATTGTTTTGGTGACGTACAGTCATTAGAATAAGGAAGGTACAGAGTGCGGGTAGTACTTTGGTGGTTTGACATTGAGATCATAGTCACTGATTGTTTTGGTGACGTGCAGTCATTAGAATGAGGAAGGTACAGAGTGCGGGTAGTACTTTGGTGGTTTGACATTGAGATCATAGTCACTGATTGTTTTGGTGATGTACAGTCATTAGAATGAGGAAGGTACAGAGTGCGGGTAGTACTTTGGTGGTTTGACATTGAGATCATAGTCACTGATTGTTTTGGTGACGTACAGTCATTAGAATGAGGAAGGTACAGAGTGCGGGTAGTACTTTGGTGGTTTGACATTGAGATCATAGTCACTGATTGTTTTGGTGACGTACAGTCATTAGAATGAGGAAGGTACAGAGTGCGGGTAGTACTTTGGTGGTTTGACATTGAGATCATAGTCACTGATTGTTTTGGTGACGTACAGTCATTAGAATGAGGAAGGTACAGAGTGCGGGTAGTACTTTGGTGGTTTGACATTGAGATCATAGTCACTGATTGTTTTGGTGACGTACAGTCATTAGAATGAGGAAGGTACAGAGTGCGGGTAGTACTTTGGTGGTTTGACATTGAGATCATAGTCACTGATTGTTTTGGTGACGTACAGTCATTAGAATGAGGAAGGTACAGAGTGCGGGTAGTACTTTGGTGGTTTGACATTGAGATCATAGTCACTGATTGTTTTGGTGACGCACAGTCATTAGAATGAGGAAGGTACAGAGTGCGGGTAGTACTTTGGTGGTTTGACATTGAGATCATAGTCACTGATTGTTTTGGTGACGTACAGTCATTAGAATGAGGAAGGTACAGAGTGCGGGTAGTACTTTGGTGGTTTGACATTGAGATCATAGTCACTGATTGTTTTGGTGACGTACAGTCATTAGAATGAGGAAGGTACAGAGTGCGGGTAGTACTTTGCTGGTTTGGTTAGCCAAAGGCAAGACAGATCACTTAAGGAAAGGAAGGTGCAAAAGGACATGCAGCATAGTCACAGCACGCGATTTCTGCTTAAATAGGAGAATAACAAATGTGCTACAGATATGTCCTCTAGTAGGCCACATTTTTAGGACTGTGGCAGTAAGTAACCCCTAAGAAACTATGCACAAGAGAGCAAGATTTTGCCAGTGACAGGATCAGCATTTATGTGTTTTGCAAGTAACACTGCTAAGCCTGTAGATTTGGGTCTATAATATTTCATTGAATGGCTATTCAGCAAATAGTAATTCATTAAATGATGAAATGAAACAACAGCAAAATCCACAACTTTCGAAACAAGTTTATTCTCTCGCTCTAACGTCTCGGCTGTAGCCTTCATGGAGTATATGTATTCAAGGAGTAATTCATTAAACACCTATTTAGCGAAGCTGCTCTTCATAGAAAGGCAGATTTTGACTAGGAAAACCCAGCGGTTGGCTACCATATGGAATTTGCTCTTTTCCCCACTGTACTGCTCTCTTAGAGTTGGTATATTTAGTTGGGGTTTGTGGGGGCATAGCCCCCCACCTTGGCAGGTTTTAAATTTTATTTTCTTTTTTGCGGTCACTCAGCTGCCCAACTGCTGGTTTTCCCTAGTGAAAATCCACCGTTCGATGAAGAGTGACTTCTCTAAATAGGTGTTCAACAAATGGCTATTCACTGAATAGCTATTCGACAATACACAATAGACCAGTAGATTCTGGGTACAGTGGAGGACCAAATGAAAGACAGAGGGAGATGAGAATTCAAGAATAGATTGCAAAATGGTCATATAGTTCATGATACCTGTGCTATTGAGTACAAGCATGCAAAAAATTACAAGGTGCAATGTAGGAAGCATGGTAGGCTAACTGGGTGACCAATAAAAAAATAAATGGACAGTCTGAAAACACAAAGTGTATAAAGTATATAAAATACAAGTTTCAAGGTGTGCCAACTGTCATTTTCATGATATTGCTTTGGATATTTTCTGTTAGCTAACACTTGCTTTGTCGCTTTGCAAGTTGATGCTCAATGTTTATTGTTTTCCTTGTTATATGCACAGGAAAGCTTCGACCAGCCTAAAAAAAAAAAAAAAAAAACAATGCAATGGGATCACCTTATGCTGTTGCTGCTACAGTGTGAAAGGCAAAATGGAATGTCTGATATTGTTGTTATTTCCATTGTTGGGAATCAGAATGGTAAGGGGAGGCTGTAGAACTGCAGGAATGGATTACTGTGGATATATTTTCAAAAAAGTTATCCAGATATGCACTCTGTGTCGTCATCGTCCAATGGTGGTATGAAGGCTGGAAGGTGAGCAGATACAAACAGAGAAAACTAGAATGGCTGTTTACAGTTGGGTGAAAAGCATACTGGTGATTCTTGATGGGTCAGACATCTGGCTGATGATGGATGATGGGTCAGACATTTGGCTCATGGGTTAGACATCTGTCATGAGCAGCTGATGGAAAAATGACTTGAGTTATTTCAGGAGGACAGAGGGCATCTTGGTGACTTTAGTGTAAGACATTCTTAATACTAACAAAGTCACAGGGACGGAGAACATGATATAAGTCCTAAGATGAGGTACCTAGCAAAGGAATTTGGGGAGGGAGGACACTTGCAAAGCATGTCAAATCACATAAAGTAATAGAAAATCAACAACTTAGGAGTCTTTGGATGGGGAAGGCATGGGACCAGATCTACTTCTAAACCCTGAACCTCATATAACCGAACTTCATTATCATGAGATGAAAATCACAAAAGCTTAAATACCTGAAGAATTAACTTTTCCCTGGGGTAAGTAAACACCTACCCAACATGCCCTTTTTTCCACTGTAGTGTGATCCCAGAGTTGGTATATATAGTTGAGGGTGTGGGGGGCATAGCCCCCCACCTAGGTGGGTTTTACTTTGGTGTGTGTTTTGTGTAAGTTTGGGCAAGTGTTTACTTATCCTGGGAAAATTCTCTGTTTGGGTATTCCAGCTTTCACTATTTTTGTCTTGCAAAAATGAGGTTGGTTATATGAAGTTCGAGGTTTAGAAGTAGATCTATGGTACCTATAGATGATTGGACTGGAAGGTTGCAGGACCTATTTATAAGTTACATGAGCGTGGAACCAGTGACCAGCAAGGCAGTTTGTATAAAATGTATAAGAGCAGGAATTCTGGGGCCAAGGCATGAAGTGACCAGGAAGATGGAGCCTAATCAGAAGTGAAATATGGGCTAAAGGATGCCATTGTACCTAGTTAGGAAGGAAATGGGTTAGAATGGGTGTTGTCTTGGTCAAAGCCTAAATCAAACTGCGAAAAGTCTTGAAGTAAGCCATCCATTCAATTTCTTAGAGATGGGATCCGAAGGAGACTACTTGGTAAAATTCTACTAAGACATGAGTCAGGTCCTGGATGAGGCGATATTGGCAAAAGCTTATTCACAATGAAGAAGTAGGCTGTATTGTTCAAAACTTAGTCGATAGAGAGCTGGGTACTGAAGGAGGAAGTCTTGATTAATGCCTAAGCAGATGTGATACAGGCACTGAAAGAAGCTAGCCCGAAGGGACAAAAAGCAAAATAGAGGCTGTCTCATGAGCGGAGTGGTAGGGGAAGACTTGAGGGACAAAATGATGAAGATATAAGCTGTAAAGGTCTGTCATTTCAAATGAAAATGTATGGGTTCAATACAACAAAGGAATTATTCTAGAAACCGTGTACGAAGAATGAATAAACGTTCTCTGTAAGACTTAAGATATACTCAGTACATTTTTGGTTGATTGGAATACTGACACTAAATGTAAACTAGAGCATGTGAAAAGCTAGATTAAACTGGCCTGATTTCAGCATATGAGGTTTTAAAAACACATTTGTTCTGTAGCGCTTTCCCAGTTTGTCTTCATTTGTTTTAACATGTGTTCTTTAAAATCATGCTAATTTGTCAGCTATAACAGAAAAAACCTTTTGAATTGAACAAGAGCGGGGCATTTTGGGGTCATTTCAGTGCACTTCCACTTGCTTATGCCCTTAATGTTACTAGTAGGTATGATCTGATGACTTAGCCCACTTGAGCAAGACATATTAATTAATAATTTATATTTTCTCTCATTAGCTGTTTTAAGGTCTTTACAGACTCAGCAGTAGCAAATGTCTCTCTCAGCATTTCAGACTTGTTTATTGTTAAACATATGTTCACTGCCAAAAAAAACAAAATATCCATTTCAGGTAGATTTGAGAGTGCATCATTAACATGTGACTTCCTCTAAATGCAAGTTTAACTGCACTAGATGTCAAAAGAAAAGAAAAGAAAAAAAAATGTCCCTTACTGGCCAGCTGGGGGATTTTTGGCATTGTCAATTTGTATGCAAGGGAACAGTGCAGTCTCAGCAATATACTAAAAGATTTAGAATTGATAAAGCCTTTAATTCATTGTTACAAATAAAGAGACATAATGGCTTACCAGATATATCATCTTTGTGTAGTTCTGTTTATTAAGCAGAAAGTGTTTGCAGTGTGGATAGATCATTAGGTTTTATCTTCCTCAAGCATTTAATTATTTCTTAGTACAGCAGCCAGTTTATTTATAAAGTGGTAATGCATTATACATGGTATGACTCTTCCCTTTCCCTGTGTACACTCTTATTGTGATCTGCTTGAAACCCATGAACTATGATCTCATTAATTGCTTAATTTCTGAGACCATACTGCACTTTGGTTACTGAAGTCATGTTTGAAAACTTTTTCCCTAGAGTTGAGTGCAGTTTATTTGCCCAGTAAGTTGAATGTATGTAACACTGCAGCACTGTAACAACATAAGAATAATATTTGCTTCTTTATTTATTTTTGTCCTTTTTTACAAGATATAAGGATGAATCACATGTGGCTTAAGGAGTACTGCCAGCTGGGAAGGGGTCAGATGTCAACAGTGTATATGGGTCTACTTCAAAACATTGAAATCTCATAACATTGAACTTCAAAGCATTAAGACCATAACATCAAAAACCCAAACCACTGAAAACCCAAAACAAAGAAAGCTCAGAACACTGAAAGTGTGCATCATAACATAGAAAACTACAACACACATGTAAATAATATCTCCTCCACCTATAACACCACCAAAGTAAGAAACACACTTTTTACTATGTTCACCTCACCCAAGTGGGAAGGTCTGTCCCTCCCCCCCCGTAAATTAAATATACCAACTCCTAAATCGACTACAGTGGGAAAAAGTTAATTTCCTAACCCCTCTGTAACATGATCACCATACAGAATGTAAACATATGGATGTGTTGCTTTCATGGAAGTTAAGTTAGTGTTCTGAGAAGTGCTGGGAGAAGTGAGTAGGGGAAATAGTGTTTATTTCACTAATCTGTACGTGTTTTTAGGCCATACAGGTAAGTGATTTAGACATTATGCTTACATTCTGTATGGTGATTGTGGTACAGTGAGGATAGGAAATTAACTTTTTTCCACTGTAGTGTAATCTTGGCATTGGTATATTTAATTTACAGGGGGAGTATGGGGGTGCAGTGGGGCTTGCCCCCCCTGCAGAAACATAGTAAAAAGTGTGTTTGTTAGTTTAGTGTTGTTATAGGTGGACGGGATGTTATTTACATATATGTTGCAGTTTTCAGTCTTATGATGCAAAGTTTTAATGTTCTGAGTTTTCGTTGTTTTGGGTTTTCAGCGTTTTGGGTTTTTGATGTTATGGTCTCAATGTTTTGAAATTCAATGTTATGAGATTTCAATGTTTTGAAGTAGACCCATGTATACATGTGAGAAGTTTGAGGATGGACACATTGCAGAGGGCTAGTCAGGCACTTATTTTATTTATTTATTTAATTTGATATCTGTTTACTGGGAATGTCCATCTGGGCCAGAAATTGCCCATTTTCAGAGGAGACTTTGAAGAGAAAAGCTCCAGAGTCACAATCTTTCAAAAATCAAATACAGATATTTTAAATTACAAAGTATCATGTTACATTACAAAACATCAAGTACAAATATTTTAAATCGTAAAGTGTCATGTTTCACTAGAAAACATAACAGTGAAAAAATGTTGTAATGAGAAAAACATAGAGCACATGTTTCATGGTAGAGTGCAGTAAAAAACAGTAACATGACTTGGAGAAAATATATGTGGAAAAACTCAGTAGTCATATTATTTGTTACATAAATTAGCATGTAATAAATGGGGCCTGAGACAATTCTAATAAGATATTTAAAGAGATATTACGGATTACATGATTAGAGACAGTGAGGGGAAATTGAGTGATGTCTTAGTATGAGAAATGGCGTCCATATTATGTTTATCGATGGAAGAAGTATAGAGATAACGAGATTATAAGAAGAGTGCAGGGCAGGGTGTCCAGGTAGCTTAGGTGAGTAGGGAGGAAAGAGAAGGAGGTAGAGTCAAGGTCTGCAGAGATGAAGTGAATAAGGTAAAGTAGTGGGAAAACAGAAAAGGAGTTCAGTAGGAGGGTGGAGAGGGTTGTGAAGTGTGGTATTGGCTGAAGGAGGTAAGAGAAGTATAGTGAGTAAGTTCATGTAGGACTGGCCCAGGAGCAGATACAAGATTTTTCGGCATTCTTTTAGGTAGCATTTAAAGGTGGGTAGGTTAAAAATAATTCTGGTGGTCAGAGGTAAGCAGTTCCATTTTGTTTTTTTGCTATTGAGTACAAGTATAGGCTTTGTCCAGTGGATTTATTTGCTTTATTTATGGGGAGATGTTGTTTTTTTTTTCTGATCTAACAGTTTTTTTTTGAAAATTATCTTTTGATTAAAGGGGTAAGAGCTAGTCAGGTTAATGTTTTGTGTATGATTTTATGTACTGTTATTAGCTGAATGTAGGAGAGGTGGAGGGGAAGTTCCAACCACCTAAGGGTATGCAGAGTTTTACATTGTTGTTTTTTTTTCTGATCTAACAGTTTTTTTTTGAAAATTATCTTTTGATTAAAGGGGTAAGAGCTGGTTAGGTTAATGTTTTGTGTATGATTTTATGTACTGTTATTAGCTGAATGTAGGAGAGGTGGAGGGGAAGTTCCAACCACCTAAGGGTATGCAGAGTTTTACATCGATGTGTAAAGGAGGATACATTAGTAGCAAACATCATGCATTTTAAGAAAGAAATTATATAGAATTAGTCTTTTCTAAATCCCATAATTCCCTCACTCCATTTAAAGAAATATTGCCTGCATGTTTTATATTATAAAGTAATTAGTATGTCAGTTGTCTTGGGGCAAACATGTACACAGAGATAGGAAATGCTAATTAATTAAAGATCTGCTCAGAAATTAAACCATGTTGAATGTTTACTGAATGCTATCATTTGTGAAACAGTTTGATGACAACATTTTCATCCTATATAAAACAAATTAACATAAAAGCAATCACATTATGGGCAATCCATGTCATTATGCATAACAGTCCAACAATTCCAGATGCATCCTCTGAACAATGAGGCATTAGTAGCCATACACACATACACACACACACACACACACACACACACACATATATATATATATATATATATATATATATATATATATATATATATATATCTATATATATGTCTGTATAATGTAATAACATGAAAAAAGATAACTCATGCAATGCATAATGCAGAATTTTTAATTTCAGAAGATAGATATCACAGTACAGTGGTATTTCAATAATAATAGCTAGCTATGTGTACTACACTGTTGGACACACTCTAACCCAGACTAGGGCAACTTCACTGATGTCTCACACCATGGTTCACTCTGCACCAACAATGTACACACATATCTTGTCCTGGTTGCTCTACAATGGAGAGGGCTGGGGTTACAACACCATGTTGAGATAAAGAAGAGTGCAAATTGAAGGCCTTGTGACTGGTGGGACCACAGCAAATTGTCCAGCAGTCACTCTGTGTCGGTTGAACCACAGAAAGTGATTCTCGGTGATCAATGGTGGTTCTATGGACAGGCGGTCTGCCTCTATCAGTTTGAAATCTGCTGAGAACAGTCAAGGAATGCAGAATCCTGCTGGTAGTACAGCACAACTGCAGTGCCATAGAGGCCAGGATTTCCAATGACTGTGTCACAGCTAACAGACTGTCATTCTGAGTAGACAATGCAGCCATAATGTCACCATGTCTGTGGTATTGTCCCTTATGACTGACACATAACTGGTGTGCCACATGATCTGTGGCACTGCCAAGCACAGAGGTGAGTGAATTATGCTGCTACTGTGAGTGTTCCTTTGCCTGCAGTAGAATTCAGGCAGCCTCTGATACATGGTCATCCACAACATCTGCTCGCCTGTTCCTCATTTTTTCTGTGGAATTGCCAGCAGAAGTTCTCTCAGCTGTGGTGTGTTGGTCAATGGCCTCACTCTGTTCAACATCCACTGTGGCAGCATCCTCTGAATGGCTAGATAAGTGGACCTCCACATCTGAGATTACATTTGCTGCAACATCACTGTCAACCTCATGGATGGACACTCCAAACAACTCAAGGTCCTCTGTGCCAGGGGCTATAGTACCATGCTGAGACACATCTTGGACACCATCATGATCACTGGATGGGCTTCTGGATGATACAGATAGTTGATGTCCTACAAGACACAAGACACAGTTCAGGACAATATGCACTCCTGGCTCTGTAGTATAAACCTATGAACCTATGAACCTAAATCACATGACTGATATTGTCAAAGTTATATGACGTATATACATAACTACAATGTTACAGATTATAATGACTTTCCACGTGGTCTACTGTGTTGGTTTCACGGACTCTACATAAATGAAGTATATAATCTGCTTACATGGCCAACATACATGACATGTGACAAATAAAAAATGCACACACCTTGCAACAACTCATGGGAAGATGGTGGTGTTGAACAGAAATTAACTTAAACTAGTGTAGGGAAAAACAGCATTACTGATCCCATCATTTATAAGATTAACTAGGTGACCACAGTTAACCCATACAGAATGTGTAACATACTACTCATATGTGCACTTGAAGATGTTAATGCAGACTGACCTAGGACTGGTAAGAAGGACACAGTATTAATGGAGGTCAACTACAGGATTAACAGCAAGAACAGGTATAAAACTTACTTAATAGCATACAGCTGACAAACTTCTGCTGTGGAGACATTGTGGGTTTTACTGTGGATCCTGCAGTGGGAAAGTAAAGAGAAAGAAACACAGTCATGTTTTTAGCAAAAATAATACTGACAGCATCACATACATAACACAGTAACATAGGCTGCACATACTCATGTGATAGACTTTGCAACTGCACACCAGTTCGGCCTTTATTGACAAGTGCTGAGAAAGAGAGCTGAGTGGCCTAGTGGGCTAATGCACTTTGCTGTAGTTTACAGGGGTCTGGGTTTGATCTATGGCAGGGATGATTATTCAGACCTCTGTGGCCTAGTGATTTTATTTATTTAACATGTGTTAACTGGGAAAGTCCAACTTGGAATGAAGTCAATTTTCAGCAGAGGCCCAGGGAGAAATGCTCCAGATACGTCTTTCTAACAAGGGAGGAAACTGGAGCACTCAGACAAAACCCACACGAATGCAGGGAGGACATGCAGACTCCAGACAGAAGGCACCCCAGCCAAGAATCAAACCGGAGAACCTCTTGCTGTGAGGTGAAAATGCTACAGCTGCACCACTGCTCCATCCTGATTTTGTGCAGTAAGCTGTAGTTGACAGGGTCCCGGGTTCAAGACTTAACAGGAATGATTATTTACTCCCCTTGATAAGGATGGAAGAGGTCCTTGTGGCCTTTACAACACATATATGGTTAAGGCATTGCCACTTACTTTGTGGCATCTAACCACCATTTTGCCTATTTAGGGCAAGAAGTTGCCATAATGGTTAAGATGTTTACTTTGAAGAGACAAGGTGCAGGGTTTGATTCTCACGTGTGGTAACTGACTAGACTTAAAATGATCCACAAGGGCAGTTAGACTAGTACTAAACTATGAAGCTATGACCTTAACAGGGGGAATTACTGCTGTATGAGTCAAGAGGAAGTCACTAGCAAGATTTTATTTGGATACTTAAATCCTGTGTTCTACATTGAAGGGGTTTGGCACACATTCAGTGTTCAGAATTTTTGAACTGCTGTCTGTAGTAGTATTGAATCATAGTCATTAAATGCATATATATAGGTATTAAGTAACAGCATTAAGCAGCTGTGAGCTTCCTAGCTGAATTTGTTAGTAAGTGTTCTACATTTTGACAGTTTGTTCCACATTGTGAAAGGTAGTCTGACAGCATTTGGAGATGGAAGGTTGAGTGCTCCAGACTGTCATACTCTTAAGTCATGAAACTGACGTAGCTAAACCGGCATGACTGTATCCTCATCGTATCCCCTTACAGATACACAATAGCAAACCCCACCTACAACACAAAATCTGGTGATGTGTATGACTATTTCATGAATATTTATGATGTTGTCCTCACTGGCTGAATATTCATCAGTTATTCACCAGGTTAGTACAGCCTAACTTTAAGTGAATTAATTTATATAGACATAACAGTAAAATATATATGTAGATATATATATATATATATATATAAAAACAACACTATAACTATAAACTTATCACAGAAATAAAAGTACAACTGTTTTCACTTACTTGAAGACTTTTAAGGTATAAGGCTTGAATGTAGCATAGCATATACTAATAAAATAAGCTGTTCTTAATTAAAGCAAACCAAGTGTGGAAACAGCCATGAATATGGAAATGGGGAAAAGATAGACAAATAGTGTAAAACAAACTGGAGGAAACAGTAAAATACCAAACAAGAGAACTACTGTAAAAACAAACCAGAGGAAAATATTAACAATAATAAGTGACACAAATGCCTACCCTTTAGCACTATATTCTTATTGCGAGGAAGCAGTAAATCAGAGCATAAATGATGCACCGGACAAGCATTCTTAAGAAGGAATTTGTTTAATAAAATACTTAAAAAATGAGATGAATATGAGGTGCACATTTTTAATACATAATAAGCAGCACACAGGCACACCTAAGAAAGCACCACTATGCAGTATACTCATAAATAGGCTCATTTCCCAAAGAGCCTAGGAAAAAAATGGAATGTAAAATACAAACCAATATACATTTAAACTGGCAAATTATTAAAAAAGGGTGGCTGTCACAGTCTCATGGGTATTCACAAATTATCTGTGCGTGGCGCATTTCCATATGCCACAATCGACAACTAAAGTATGGATGATGTCACTGGTAAAGCTGCATGCCAGTCAGTCATGGATCATTTGAATAAGACATCATGGCCATTTGGCATATCAGTCATTGGCCAAGCCCACTTCTGCACAGTCTGACCAGGGAGGTATATGAATACAATTATGCCATAATCCCTTTGTGTACTGTACAAAGTGCTTCAGAAATCAAACAAACCAGACTCCATCCATACTGTGCATATTCCATATTCATATAGTTATCTATTTTAGTATTGTAATTTATTGTTTGCCATTAACTTCGGTGAGCTGTGGTCACTGGGTCATTTGACAACTAACTAGTTTATGTACTTTCACTACTCTGTTTCATGGGTAGTTTTCTCCTATAGTTAATGAGGTCATTTTGATCTTTCTTTGGTGATTTCAAGTAATTTTATTTTAACAATGTAGTGAGGACTTAGTAAAGGTTTGCTGTAGATGTAGTTAAGATGTGAGGATAATGAAAGGATAGGCTAAACCTCCAGAAAACATGGTATCGGATGTGTATTGTAGTAGTCAACCTCACCTCTGCATCACCCACCTTATGCATGCAACAGTTGATTGACATTAGCATCCATCCCCCAAACATACTTCAAATGTTCCACATTATGTCTTTAAAAAGTCCATATTCCTTGCAGTTCCACATTGAAAGGGTTTGTAGCACATTCCGTGTTAATAATTTTTTAACTTATATCTCTGGCAAATAATACTAAATCATATTAAGTCATCAAAATAATTTGTGATAGGTATAAGGTAAGTTGTTTTAACCATCCTGTGAGTTCCTTTGTTGAAGTGGTTAGTAAGTGTTCCACATTTTGATAGACACTGTTACACATTTTAGGTATAGAAGGCTGAGTGTTATGCCCCCAGCTACCAGTATTCTCAGGAAAACAAAACATAAAAATAACAATAATTGGAAGAATACCTCTAAATGTATCTTATTATGAAGAATGTTCTTCATTTTAAGTCATAAAAATTCTGTGTTCCACTCTGAAAGGGTTAAACACAAATCCATTGTTATGAACTTTTAACAGATTTCCATAGTACATAATGCTGGTATATTAATTCATCAAAAGAACTCTATTCTAACAATGAAGAGGCAGTTAGTGACAATACCACAAGTTTCATAGCTTAATGTTACTTAAGCAACTGCTTATATATATTAGTAATGCTAATATTTCAGTTGATTCAAAATCTGACATCAGCAAGTTTTTATAAAGTAAACATGGACTGGACAGACGCTTTTTCAATTGTGGTAATAGATGGCAGTTTATTTAAATAATTAATATTTCTTATCACTTTTATAGCCCTTAACCCCTGCCTTTTTTTATAGTGCAGCCACTGATCAGTTTTATACATATAGATGCATTTGATTTTTTATTTAATTTCATACAGTGTTACAAGGGCTAAGTAGCAAAGGTTGAGTAGTGCGCTTATCTGTGCTCCTTGACTGCCAGTTGAGCCTGACAGTTACTAAAACTGTACCCCAACCTGTATTTAATGTTGATCTGGTACTTTCAGATATTGCTGTAGAATTTGCTGCTTTAGTAGTTCAGTCATGCTTTAGTTAATACTCTTATAGTGAAAATTTAGAATCTGGTTTATTTTGTTGGAAAATACATCATCTGATTTGTTTAGTTGCAGTCAGGGTTCTCCAACTTTAATTTTAAGTGTTCTCCTATTAAATTTGACAGAATGTATGTGCATATTGTTTGTGTACTGTGTAATGTTTTTAAGAATGCTTTTTAGTGTGTATGCTCTTAATTGATGTTGGACTGCCCTATGTCAAGATTGAGATGGTGACAAAAAATATCTGTGCTTCATCTTAAATCTCAATTTTTATTACATTCTTTATGATCATTTTCTGTTAGGCTATACACATTTACACAGACATACCACATATGTATAGGTATGTGCATGTACACACTATATTGTTTGGGTTTGTGTATATAATACATTCAGATATGTATGCATGTATGTTATGTACAAAACAGATACACTGTATACATTTACATCCCTCAAAACATAAGTGGTTCCTTTAGCTCAAAAAAGCTGCAACATGCTTTCTTGCTTTCTTTATTTTAATGATAGCACTTTAACCTTATTTAGAGTCCTTCGCGTGTGTGATGTTTATGGTTTTCTATACACTATTGCACAGCTTTGAAAGTAAAGATGGTGGAGATGGCATCACTCAGTCACATCTAAACTCTTATTTCACACTGTCAAGCACCAAATGTTATAGGGGTAATCACATCTGCATTTTATTTGTAATAATTTCTTTCAAAAACCTAAGACCCTGAATATGCTTTAGCTCATATATACTGCTGAGATGGATAAAGTGGGTACTGTGAATACATAAATGAATGACTGGTTAGTTTTCAAAAATTCAGACGTAACATAGGCTATCAATATGACTAATTTATTCATAGATACATAGATACATAGAATGTTACTAGACTAATGACCCAGGAGCCATAAACCTTCAGAATTAGCCTTCATTTCAGGGAAGTAATTGACAAAAAAGGAGCGGTCCCAGTACCAAGCCCTGGGGACCTTTGCTAGTAACTGAACTCTTGGTGGAGGTGACCACCCCTATTTTGACCTGCTGGGTCCTGTCAGTGAGCCAGTTGACTATCCAACAATTGATAAAAGAGTTTATAGCTAAATTAGTGAGCTTGTATATAATACCTGAGTAGGGTAGTGCAGCAAAGCCTTGGCCAGGTCAAGGTAAGGTGTGTGTACTGTCTTGCCTTCATCCAGTGCTTTGGTGACCCTCTCAAAAAAGTCCACTAGATTTAATAGGCATGACCTTCCTTTAACAAAGCTGAATTGTCAAGGGTCTAGTATTTGCAGGTTACATGTGTCCTTATTTATCATGTCCATTGTGATTATGTAAGATAGTGCCAGCTGTGCCAGGGGGAGTAGGGCAGTGCATGGGTAACACATGCCAGCATAGCTAGCTGGGGTTTTGTAAAGAATGATGTGTCATTTGAATATCAAACTGATTTGCACAGATGCCTGTGTTAAGAAAATATTTGTAAAGTTGCTTGTGTTAAAAATGTATCAGCAGTGGGTCCTGCTGGACAGAAAAGACATATACATATCTGTCAGGCTATATTGTAGCAATTGATGAATGTATATATTTTAACAGAGGATAATGGAAGGGAAGGGATTAATTACAACCCAGCTAATCTTGAGAAAATAGCCTGAAATTAAATGTCTTGGTTTAGGCCATAAATATTTTATCTCACAGGTCTGAATGCAGCTAGTGATGCAATGTCTGTGAAAATCCTGGGCTGGGATCCTGCTCTGTTGTCCTTAGTGGTGAACTAATTACTACCCTGAGGTGCCCAAAGATGGCTTATTAGTTTCTTTAGAAAGTGTGAAAGTGAGGAATTGTTTTAAAGTTTCCAGATGCTGTAATAAACCTTAGCTAAAATCCTATGTGTGTGTATTGTGACATGTCAGTGCCAGATCCTGGCTCAGTTTCTAGTGAGAGGGTAGTGTGGGAACCACAGAATCAGGTGACCAGATGTGATGTCATTCTGTAGCTAGCACTGAAATTATATTTCAGTTCTAGCGAGAGATGTGAGGTGTTTACTCTGTTATTGAATTTGACAACATACATCAATGTTCATCTTGCCTTGCTTTAGTAAGTAACTAGGGAACAACAATTCTTCAGCTAGTTAGAAAAATATAGTGAGATTAGCTAAATTTAGTTTTTTTTTCTGTATCTGTCTGAGTCTTTCCATCTGTGTTGTTTCTTTATATTTCCAGAGATTGAAACCCTGGTGTTTATTGTAAATTGGTAATCAGTATTTTCATGTTTTTTTATTATTTATTATTAAATATATCTAAGCATTTCATTGTGGCCAGTTTTTAAGAAAATATTTCACCTTTGAGAGTATTTGCATTTATTTAGTGGCACTGTGTCTCCACGTTCCTGAATGTCTTGCTGCTTCATTAAACTCTACCATTTGTATAAGTGTAATTGGGTCCCCTGGTAAGAACCTTAAAGTAGCTGGCTTCAGGTGTTATGGTGGCAGCAGACCTACCTTGTAGTCTGGATGGAGGTGTCAGAATGGCTACGCTGTGCCACCCTTTCCCAGCTTTTCTGATATGTCACAATATACATGTGTGTGTGTGTGTGTGTGTGTGTGTGTGTGTGTGTGTGTGTGTGTGTGTGTGTGTGTGTGTGTCAAAATCAAATCCCAAAGAGTGTGTGAGAGACAGCTACTTTGAACAGGGACACTGAGAGCACTGATTTCATAGAGGGGGTATGGAGGACTTGGCTTGGAACACCTAGCTAAGGACTCAGCTCTATAGTGGTCAGTGGAGAGTCTTATTTGGGGCCTGGGGAGAAAGCCCAGCCCCATGACTGGAGTGTGCATTCCCTTTTTGCTCTTAAGCAAAATTGTACTTGGTACAGAGAGCTGCATATGAAAATACTGTGTGTGTCTATTTTCCTCACAGTGAACATGCCCCACTATTGCTACTGGTGAGGATTGAGGCTCCTTGATCATTTGCCCAGAGGAGGAACGTTCACATATTGGTGAGCAGCAGTGTGCATTGAACGTCTGTAGCCTATAAGCAGTAGTGACTAAAGGTGTGTGTACTCTCAGCAGCCACAAGGTAAACATACAGAGTTTCATTTGTCACAACAGTTTTATTTATTTTTTTTAAGTTTAGTTTAGTCAGGGAAAGCAGGCAAAGATGTCAGCAGAGGATTACGGCAAGATGACAGTGAACCCGTTGGATAAAGTGTGCAAATCCAAAGGACTGGTGCATGTCAACTTGACTAAAGAAGAAGTGATTTTAGCCTTAGTGGCAGCTGCAGCACAAACCAGCAACCAGGAAGGCAACCAGTCTGAGAATGTGGCTTGTTGGTCAAGGGGTATGATTCTTGTTTTGGGTGCAAGAGGTTTTGTGTTCAAATCCTGAACAAGATCTGGGTTTTTAACTGGACAGTACAGTTTAGGATAAAGGTCTTTCTCTGTGAATGAGCTGCTGATTGAATTGAAGAGCAGTTGTCACAGAGTACATTGGAGGGCAGACTTACTTGAGTAGCATAGAGTATGTATGGGGATATAAGAAAACAAGTTTATTAATGTACAAGGAGAAAAGAAGGGCCTCAGGTTTGAGTCTTGAGGTATTCGTTTCTCTTGTTGGCAGGATTGATTTGTGTCCCAAAGACTCCCCATCTGTGGAATAGACTTTCTCTCCATGTCAAGCAGAGTACCTCTCTAGCCCTCTTTAGGAAGAGCCTGGATGACTGGATGGGAAACCGATAATACACCCCTGGGATCCCACCTGTATCCATGCTGGACAGGGGAAACAGGTGCTGACTTTCAGGGAACATGAGCCAAATTATTGGCTAGGCTTATAAGGGCCACCAGGCCTATAGCTTAGTATCATCCAATGAACCTATGAACAGGTCAGGTATCAGGTGTGCTATACATTCTTGAAAGCTATGATTGCACGCTTCATAATTTTTTATTATGGTACCACAGTATCACCTACTGCAGCATTATATGTTGGAATAAAAACACATATATACCATCATTACATCATTTCTTGTAAGAGATTACAAAGACACATTTATTTAATCTAAAAAGTAATGACTGCTAATGCATATGTTTTCAGTTATGTTTTGACAGCTATTTCTTTACAATAAAAGGTCCAATAATTGTTTTCATTTTCTGTATTCATCTGTTCACCACAGTATCTGTTTTCTAAAATGAAACACTTGTTGAATATTAGCTTGGCCTGTAAAGCGACTGGTCAGTATGTCCAAATTTTGGCATGATGTGGGTTCCAGTGCACATAAGGGAAACATATATCTGTACCTGTTACCTTGGTTAAATTCATCCATATGTTTATGTTGTGTATGATTACAACTCACTGAGTTAGTCTTCGAATGTCTGTGAATATGGCTGTAATCCATAATGCCCTGATAAAATCAGTTTCTAACAACACAGTTTGTAGAGCAATACCTGTTTGCTTGCAAATGAGGTGGGCTGATTGTTGGATTGGCCTGTAATGCAAGCAGCTCATAAGTATAAGTCTTGGTGTGCTGTGAGTTGTAATCCACATAGGGGAAAACATATGTGCACCTGTTAGCTTGGTTAAATTCACCCATTTTTTTTTAGAAGAACCACATTCCGATACTTGATATTAGTCTTTATGTTGTGCATGGTTATGACTCACTGAGTTAATCTTCAAATGTCCATGAATATAGCCATAATCTGTAACGCTCTGATAACATCAGCTTTCTTACAACAGGTTTATAGAGCAGTATCTACTTGTTTAAAAACAGCATGTGCTGGTTAGTAGTTCAGTTTATAAGGAAACAGGCCATCATGTCTCCATTTTGGCATGCTGTGTGCTGAAATCCAGAGAGGGAAACATATATCTGAAACTGTTATTTTGTTTTAATATGCACATATCATTCATTTATCTATACAAGCATATTATACTTATTGATATTAACATATATATTTCAAGCATAGTTGTGAATAACTTGGTTATTCATCGAATTCCTACTAAAATATCTATGATCCATAACATTCTGTTGACATCAGCTATTTAATGGGGGTTAGTAAATCTTGCTAAATGTACTGCGGTGGTGGTGCTGTGGTAGTGTTGTCGGCTCACTGTTAGACGTTGCCTGTTTGATTCTCAGTTAGAGCGTCTTCTGTGTGGCAACATGCGTGAACGGGTGTTCCTTCGTTGAAGGTTGTGCGTTAGGCCCAGCAAGCCAGCATGTAAAACTCTACTGCCAATCATTAGCGGACCGGAATTCCACTGTGGCGACCCCTAACCGGGAAAAGCCGAAAGACACAAACAAACAAGTAAATCTTGCTAAATCCTGTTATATGTCTGAGCAATTATTTGGTTAATATTCTAAGATTTGTAAAAGTGCTCTCAAGGTCTGTTTTCTCATGACATATTAAAGTCAATTGTAGATCATCCTCAGATTTTGAGGGGCTGGGATGAGCAAACTAACAGTTAAAATGCAGGGCAGAGAAGATGTATGCATTTTCCTAGTGATGTTCATATCAGCCCGAGGGGCCATCGGGCATTTACAAGCCTAGCATTAGCCGCTTTGTGCTTACTAGCCCCTTTAGCATGGGGAACTATACCTATTATTTACCCATTATGCTGCTGCAGTGCAGTGACACTGAGGTAATCCCTCGGGGGTATATCTCTCCATCCCCATCCAAAAGATTTCTTTCTTGAAAAGGCCAGCGAGGTGCAAGCCTCACATGTACCGGGATTTTGTTCCACAGCATAGGAGTCTTTGGGTGATGAATGATGAATCCCAGCACCGCCTATTAATAGCCGTTTGTCAGGTTTAAGTCTCCCGCCCTCCTGGGCTTGATGGATCTAGATTTTTTTGAGGTGAAGCATATTCATCAAATCTGGGTTTGACATGGCCTTAAAGGTCACCTCGGGTAGCTTGAGCGACGGGAAGTAGAGAGCGAGCTGAGTTTTTTCTTTCAGTGACTTTTTTTTTTTTTTGTTTTTTTTTCCTTCTTTTTTGGAACTTTTGTGGCCTCTTCAGCTGCTCATGTGGGTCATCAGATACATCCATCCATTGTCAGATGGAATCATTGGTCTGATGAGTGATGAGAGAGAGGAGACTATGAGAGATCCCTTCCTAGAAGAGTAAGATGATAAGGAAGAGAATGCCTACATGAAGGTCTTCTGAACTACTTCTTGAGACACTACTATGACAGGAACTACAGGTCCCCTTCCCCTGGATAACTTCTTCTCTTCTGTCCTCATTGGATTGCCACTCTTTTGGTAGCTAGGGGTTGTTTTTTTTAAAGGGTATTTTTATATGATTATTTTTTTTTGGCTCACTTCAGGCGTGGCTCTGGCTGGTTATCAGTTCTTCGTGACTGTTCTCTGAAGGATATCTGTGTCATGTGTGTGTTCTACTATATGGCCCAGTGTTTGCAGTCATCTGCAAACTTTGTCAGCATGTTCCTCCTGTGTTTTGTTGTGTACGAAAAAAAGAGAAGGCCAAACCCAAACAAAGGTGGGATGGACTGTGACCACTCCAGGTTGTGACAGGTTTTGAGTCTGACACAGCAGCGCCAGCAACTCTGTGGGTTCTGGTCACCAGCCAGTTTGCAACCCATTTTGTGATTTATGGGATACATTTTTTATTTTGAAGCTTTTAATGATGATAATGAATGGGGTATTGTATTGTATCGGCCAGATCAGATCAGTATAGCTGCATGGACTCCCTTCTTCATGGCTTTTTTGGGGTTTTTGAAGAAGTCAAAGAAGTCAAAAAAAAAAAAATGATCTACCTTTGACAACAAAGCCAAACTGGGGATCCAAAGTCTGCAAATTCTGTGTTTGTTTTTATGAGGGTGATATGATCCTCTCCATGGCTTTGCAGATAAGACTTGTCAGGCTAATGGGCCGGTAATTTCCAGGGTCAGTGGAGGCACCGCCTTTGTGAAGTGGGACCACAGTTGCAGTGCGCCACTCCCTGTGCAATGGTTTTGTTCACAGAAGCTGTACGCTATATGACACTGTCCCACTGTCTGAGGAATGTATTCTCCCCATTACTGTTAATGTTTCTACATGCACCACTAATATGAATGTACTTTTCCAACTGTTTAGCTACCTGAGTAACACATGTTCATACTTTGCACTCCTAAGCCAAGATCCTTATTGGTAGACCATTTCCCATCCAGATGAAGTCACAACATGAAGTCTTTTCACTGTATGCAAAACATACTTGAACAGTAATTATGTGTTAAATAGGCAGGTAATTTTCAAGGTGAAAGTTTAGCTGTAAGTTTGAATCTCATGTCTTCCAATCTGTGTTCAAAGATATTAACATCTGAATGTAAAAATGGTAGCTGTGTATTGTAATTATCTAAAGTTTTTCAGAAATAAATGTCTATAAACTTTGCTAAGAAATGTATATCAGTGCTATTTGAGGATTCCATTATTCATACATTGTCTTTTTTATTTCAGATGAGGATTGCAGCTGGAACAGAGCCACAGGATCATAGAAGATTACTAGGCTATCGACCCAGAGGTCATTTCAAGCCTAACCATTTCATCCCAATGTAATGCCATAGAAATGTTAGTTAATACCCAAGATTGCATTTAGTAATGACTGCCCATGTCCAGAAGAGTTGTGGGTGCTATTCCTGGTAAGAATTTGCAGTGCCCCATGCACTCATCCAGGTTCCTTTTAAACAGTGTCATAGAGGTGCTCTGTTTCATATGAATAGGCAGCCTATTTCAAAGATGCAACAATCACTGGGAGATAATCTGTCCCTCCAGCATGCTCTATTTAAACAAAAAATATAAATAACAAAGTCCTACCAGAGGAATAAATGCAGCTTCTGAAAATAAAACAACTGAACCAATGGCAAAAATGACAATCCAAAATTGCATATACTGCAAACCAAAGTCAGAAGGTAGCATAAAAAAAATTTAATGTGCTAGCGCTTTCACGGCAAACCAAGCCGCTTCATCAGACACAGAGTACTAACAGAACTACATTTTTAAAAAAGAAGCATCCAATAAAAGTGCAGACTCAATCATACAATTAATGCATGTACTTAAGCATTTAAAGCTCAACATGCTACCTTCTGACTTTGGTTTGCAGTATCTGCTATTTTGGATTGTCATGTTCTATTTAAGTTGCAGGCCATATTTAGGTCCCTGGAATGGGTGGCCCTAGTCCCATTTGATTTATGGATATGCAGCAAGTTCATTAAGTCTGGGTCTGAGATTGCTCTGTAAGCCAGGTATGTCTCCCCTAAGAAGTCTATATGATACAGAGTAACGTGACAGGGACTTTAGTCAGTCTGTGTACAGCATGTGCTGGATTCCCTTGATCTTTTTTGTTAGAAATCTCTGAGGTCTCTCCAATTGCTTTAGGTGCTTGTATGGTACATGCCGAATGGGGCATTATACTCAATTATGGGCCAGATTAGTACCAAGCATAGAGGGGTTATAAAGTCTTTTTCTCTCAAGGAGATGCCTTTACAAATCAAGTGTGCTACTTAGAAAGCTTTCCTTACTACAGTAAACACATGGTGGTCGAAGTTAAGGTTGTGGTCAACTTGTGAACCCAAGTCCCTTACCACTTTGTGGGTACTTAGGGTATTGTTGTTGATTTGATAGTTTGAAGAGACATTGTTTGTGCTGATGGGAATGATGATGCATTTCTTTGAATTCAGTTTGAGTCTGTGACTAAGACACCAGTCATTAGTCTGCATAAATCTCCTGGAGTATGCTGACATTGTTTGGGGATTCAATAACTGCACCCAATTTGCAGTCATCTGCAAACCTGGTCAGCCACAACCACTTAGTTTTGACCTGAACCTCTGAGAAGTATATACCAAATAGTAGGGGCCCCAGCACTGCCCCTGTTGTACCCTTGCTGGTAACAGGTCTGCTGTTTGATGTGGAGTCATCTACTTTGATAGTGTGCATCCATGTGTATTAAGTGAATGCACAGGCTTGAGGATTAGCAGAGGGAGAGAGGTATGTTAATTATTTTACCTTTTTATGAACTGAAATTCATCTTCCCTTTTTACAAGCCTATTTTTTCACAATGTATATTGATTAGAATTTAGGACAACCCATTATGCATCAGTAAGGGGAAATCATCACACCGTAGCTGTGCTTACAACTGTGATTAAAATCTAACAATGCTGATATTTTATGTCGCATTGTGCCTTTGTTTCAGCGGACATTTTTTATTTTTAAATGTACTCCACAACCTACATACCAGTTGGGTTGGTATATCTGTCACACAACATTGTAGGTGAATGTTTTGCATACAAGTTCAAGTGGTTTGACGGATGTTTGCATTGTATGGGTTGTTGCACTTGTATGTTTAACTGTGTGATGTATAGTCTCCCTATTCACAGAGCAAATGAGTGTATGTTGGTTCAGTGGTTGCACTGATATTTATAGACTGTGTAATATGCCCTTCAGTTCAACAGTGATGTTGCATCTGCCTCACATACCTTGGGTGTTTTTATATAAACACAGTTATAACCTAGATCTACTAACATTTGAGTAGATGCACATTTGATTGTAGCACACCCTGCAGGTCAACATTGGTATTGCATCTGCCTCCGACACCTAGGGTGTTTCTGTAGAAACATAGTTATAACCTAGGTTTACTGACACTTGAGCAGATACACATTTGATTGCAGCAGTACAGTATCAACAAGCATATTCACAATGTTTTGATTTTTATGGCTACTGATTGGTATTGTTTTGGTCACTTAAACTGGCTGGAACTACCCAATCTTCTTCTTCTCTCTCAGTTTCAGTTTATACATTCTATATTATAATCAATCTTTCTATTGCCCTAGCCTATCCTCCTGTATATCCCACTATACTCCCACTAGATCACTCTGCAGCTCTGACCAAGACTTACTACTTATTTACAAACCTAGGACTAAAATGAGTAGCAACCTTTATAGCTATCATCCTAGCATTGCTTGGAACAACATTCCACTTCAAATTAGACTAATAACTCAACCCAAACAATTGAAAGCAGCTGTAAAGGAACTCTTAAAAATACTCTGGCCCTGCCTCTGTACACATCCCACATAAACTGTCTCCCCACACATAAACTGCTCACTAGTTTCCCACCTCCCCTAACTTTAACTTCCACTCATTTCTGCTGTAACACGTTTATCCTCCTTGACCTTGCCTATCAGTCTCTGTCTAACTTACTTTCCCTGTCCCTCAGCTTAATTCCTACAATACCTCCCCCTTTCTTCACTTCCTGTAAGTAACTAATATTTATATTGAACTAATACTCTATAGCTGTATGAGTATGTCTATGGCTATATGAATATGTCTACGGCTGTATGAATATGTCTATTTTCTCACATTACCTGCATTATTAGTGATTACTTTTAAATAATTATAACTTGTATAATGTTGCAAATACCAGCAAAAATTGCAAGTGCCTCTGTAATTGTTTTTACTTGTATTGTATAATTTTTCTGGAGCTTTTCTCCCTGGGCCTCCACTGAAAAAGGGCTACTTTCTACTACTCCTGGTCAACAAATGTAAAATAAATAAATAAATAGATAAGGAATATAGTTGTGCACGTACAATACTGTAAGTAACAGATATATTAGATTCTCGTCTGTCACCAGCTGTGTTGATTGAACAGATCATATTGCTTTTACTGTACTCATTATATTGATGTGTGTTCAGACAATTGTCATGATGCCTGTGTCACATTTTGTTATATATCTTTCTCCTCATTTTAACAATGACACTTTGTGGCTATTCATATAAATCATTGAATGCAGACAGTACAATCTGTTGATTTGAGCATTCATTCCTTCTTACAAAACCAATGACCCACGTGACTGTGTCTCAGCATATAGATTTGTTCAGAAAAGAATACCGATGTCTTTTTTATGAATAGGACATATAGAGCCATACATAACTCTGTCCATAATGGATGTGCATCAGTCCCTGTAAAAAATTGTCATCAAAATCATATTCTGTTGTTCCATGATATTCATGGGAATGTTCTGCATGATAGACATTTGTTTTTCTTCTCTGCTTTGTTTTGCAATTAATCTTTACAGAGCATGGGATCCATGGATGTTCTCTGATCCAAAGACAATGATGAGCAAATGTCAGACAACTACCAGAGTTTTCCAAGGATGACATGATGATAATGATGATGACAGTGATACCGAGGTACCTGGACCCACCCCTGGCCAAGCAAACCTGCCTACACCCAAGAAGTGACATCGACACACCAGAACTGAAATGATTATTCGAAGGAGATCCAGGAGGTTAAGACCAATGTATTCCAAACACAGATGAGGGACATGATGGAGTCCTTCTTTCAGGATATGGCACAAGCTATACTTCCTTCTTTGACAATATGGCACAAGCTATACTCCCTTCTTTGAGGATATGGCACAAGCTATACTCCCTTCTTTGAGGATATGGCACGAGCTATATGAGATTTAGTCTAGGCAATAGCTTTTGAAATCATTTGGTAGTCTGAGCCCCATCAGCATGGTCCTTCTGGTCCATAATTATTGCCTGTGTGCTCCTCTTGTGTTATGCTGCCAACATAGTGATTGTTATTTCATTGCTTGGACAGTATGAGCACTCTTTTTCATGCATACCATGCATTTATCATGCTTATGTATTATTGTCATATAACATTTACTTTGATTTCAATGTGTGTATGACACATATTAACACATTACATTGTTGGTGATCCAAGATGGTTGTCTGATGGTAAACACATCCTCATTATAGCTCCTGACAAAAATAATTTTCTGAACCAAAAAAAGCTGTGCTCGCTAATCATTGAGTATAAGTAATCTAAGCTAGATTCACTTGAGTTATTAGAGAACTGATCTGTGTACTTTATCTATATAAAAAAAACCCCTCTAAAACAATGGGAAAAAGTTAAATTAAAACAGGTGCATTCCCAAGATCTTTGCCAGGTGTGTCCAGGCCCGCAATCCTTTGGAAGTGAAGGAAAGAAAGAAAACAGGGAAAGATAAACTTTTCTGACTAAATATTATTTCAACCATAATGGAGCAGATGGAAGCGCATGTGTCAAAAATTAGATTATCACAAATTGCATCTCTAGAGAAAGAAATATTCACCAAAAGGTAAAGAACTTTAAAGCAGCAGGAAACACAATAATCCAGTACAAAACCACAAACTGATCAACCGTACAGCTTAGAAGAGCTGAAATCTGTACTCCAACCTCTTCAAACAGAAATACAAACCTTTTCTGAAAAGCTTACAGGGTTTGGAAATTGTTTGGGGCAAATAATGAATAGACATGAACAAACTGAAGCTAAAACAATAAATAATAAAATAAAGATTGAAGAGCTTCAAAAAGAATTGAAAGCAAAAGTGTTTTCTATACATGAAATCCAACAAAAGTTAATAGATTTGGAAGCCAGAAGCAGAAGGAATAACATCCTCATAAGAGGAATTCCTAAAAGTTATGAGCAATCACAAGTGCAGAACATCCTAAGAGAAATTTTGCTGCATTGCTGGAAAGTGAAGAACTGACTCTGCAAATCACTATTGAGAGAGTCCACTGAGCGCTATGTAAATCTCAAGTAACTGATAGTTCCAGAAAAGCTTATGCCAGAATCCTAAACTTTCTTCGTGCCCAGAGTATAATTACAGCAGCCAAATCAAAAAAAATCATCCAATGGAAAGGCCAGAAAATATCCTTTGCCAAAGACCTTCCAATGCAAGTAAAACAAAACAGGCAACTACTGTCTCCTTTCTGTGCATATTTAATTAATAAAAAAGTTAAATTCCAGATGAAATATCCTGCTGCTCTGACCTTCCAATTTAAAGAAAATAAATACCAGTTGAACTCAGAAGGAGAAGCAAAGTCCATTTTCCTCCAAGCTTTCAATGACGTTCCACACTTTTGAAAATTGAGATAGTCTTTATTTTTCTTCCTTTATGTTCAAGTTAAGCATTTGAACAAATCAATAACAATAAAATAAGTGTTAAAGTAATTCTAATTGATCTAAAATAAAGGTATCCTGTCAAAAATAATTCTGTTGCACTGTTCTAATGACTGGGAAGTCAGCGGAAATGAGATAAGTGAATGAGTGGGCTAATAATTTAGTATTGATGCTGCCGATATTGCATAAAACAAAGTAACACTTCCACATACTTCCTAAAAATAATGTTCTGTGATGGTTTTACAATGAGATATGGATTGTAATGACAGCTGTGGCAACCAAAGAAAACAAACTTCAAGCATAAAATAAAACAGCCCACATGTTAAAACTAGGTATAAGACTGATATACTTTACATCAAATCAACATATTCAGTCTGGAATGTCTGAAAATACAGAGGAAGTCATATTAACTTTATAAAAAGAAATATGGGGAAAAAAGAAGGGGTAAAATAGAAAATTCTAAATCCTTGTTTGTAAAGAGGAAGTTCCCAACCTGTTTTGAAAGACAGACAAAAATGTTAACTACTAAGTCCATAGTTTGTTATTATAAAGATATATTTTTTTGCTTAAGCAAAAAAGAGATCTGATACTTATGAAACAATTGGCGTCTTATAGAATTAAAGAGAATGAAGTGTCACAAGGAGAGGTCACTGTAAATATAAAAGAATGAATGAATCTTCAATGGTGGACCTGGTGGTTCTGCATCAAATTCAGTGGTATAAGAATCACTTGATTGTGCCTTTCAAAGAAAACAAGAAACATCAAAAAAGAAATATTCTAGTTCTGTGTCCTTTTTTCTTCTTTTTCAAATCTGAAGTTTAAATTGCAAAAATGTTGCACACCGTGGGCATAACCAGTGCTGTTTTAAAGTCAAAAGTCTTGAGTCATCTGAACTCAGTATATCCTTAAACCTTTGCATAAGTATATATATATGCCACAAATATAATTATACAACTGACAAATCTTAGTACATCTTAAAATATTTTTACTTTGGAGTTTTGGGCAAAACTGAAAACTAGTTTTAATACTTTTATTTAGATAAAAGCATTAAAACATTTTGTTTAATCAAATTACATTCAAATATCTGCAAGTCTATCTATAAAATAAATCTTACACTGTTTATTTGATATATGTCAGAAGCCTAGTAAATGTGTTTAAACTACTATGTACTAAATGTGTATGAAACTTGTTAATACATAGGGTAAATGAATCAATGATAAATAGATCATTATGGAACCCTATAATGCAAGCAATCTCAAAATTGCTACTCACCATGACAAAATAATTATTCTTTTTCATAAAGGAACAGAAAAAGGAAAATAGCACATTAGCTTAACACCACAATTCAGGAGTGAGGACAGTGAGTGTTGTGTTGAATAGGACTGTTCAATCTTGTGATGCTAATAATGATGTATTATTGTTTGTTACTATGTTTTAATACATTTTGAAATTGTATGTCTAGAAAGTTTTCTATAAGTGTTTAATGTTATGGCACTGGGAAAGTTATGAAAGAGACTTTTGTCACCATGATATTAAACATCCTACTACCTATAAGCAATACCTCTTGTCAATGTAATAAGAAGGGATGTATCAGTATAAATAGTAAATGTATAGAATTATTTAAAAAGAGATGATAGTAATTGAATTGCGGAATGTCAATGGCCTTCAAAATAAAAAGAAAAAAAAAATCTTCTTATGCATTTAACATTTCAATCAAATGTAAATGTAACCATTTACAAGTAACACATATGTATAGTGAAAAGTGGGAGAAAGATAAAGGCAAATGCTGGATAAACAAAATTAAAGCAGCTGGAAGTAGTACTAAATTAAAAGGAGTAACAACCATTATTAAAAAATCATTTAAAGGTGAAATTACTAATTATAAATCAGATGATAAGGGGCAATGATGTTATTTGACATGTTCAGTCCCCTCATATGCCATACCTTTCTTCTTTTTAAATGCTTATGGACCATGTATATATTAACAAGAGTTTATATATGAGTTTTCCAATTTACTTAAAAGGTTTTTGGACCATTACTTTATACTGGAAGGGCATTGAAATGTACTAATAAACCCTACAAAGGATAGAACATCCACAAATAATAGACACTCATCCCAAATTTCTCTAGCCATACAAGATCTAATGAATGATTTTAACTTAGTGGGCCCATTTATTTCTAATCAAGACAGCATCTTAATAAGTAAATATACATATTATTCTCCTTGCTACAAATCCTGATCAAGAATAGACTTCTTAATTTCTGAACATCTACTGGAGTCAGGAATCACTTACAAAGTAGAACCTAGATCTCTCTCAGACCACTCCAAAATCACTATTGAAAGAGATCAGCCAAAAACCAGACCCAGTCAAAGTAATAATACAAATTGGTTGTTAAACGTAAATTTAATTTAAAAAAAAAGGAAGTAGTACAAGAAAGATATCTTTACTCAATTAGAAAATACTACGTCCAACAGTAACATTCCAACGGGGTGAAACAAAAGCTATAATTAGAGGTATACTAATACAAAAGGCATCACTCTACAAAAAAAATAATAATAAAATAAAGAAAATAAACTTAAATTAGAATATGAGCTAAAAGAAACAGAAACAATTCAAAATAAATACAGAGCTGAACTTGAAACCACTATGTTAAACCTGCAGAAAGAACTGTATTCATTCCAAACACTATCTTATACAATTGCAGAACTGAAATTACTTTCTAAATATTCTGAATGGGCCCAGGTCCCATTGAAAACACTAGCAAGGCTAATTAATATTAAACAATCACCTCCTAGAATAACAGAAATAAACTTTAAAGGTAAATCAGTGCATACAAACTCTGAGATCATTAAATCATTTGAGGAAATATATAAACATCTATATGGTCCATAAAAAGAGTCTCCAATAGAAGAACACACACAATATTTAAATAATTTAAAATTCCTACTAATAAGCAGTCAACAAAGTGACCTTCTCAAAGCTCCATTTACAAAGAAAGAAATTAAAGCAGCAATAGATAATTTAAAATCAAGTAAAGCCACTGGACCTTATGGACTTACAGCTGAATTCTATAAAATCTTTACTATACAAATATTGAATATTTTATTAAAAATATATAATTATATCAGAAAATATGGTATCACTCACTTGTACCTTAATAATTCTAAAACTACCATCATTCATAAACCAAACTCAGACACGACTAATCCTTATAAAGATATTGACCTTAGTATCAGCAAATAGACTGAAACCATTACTACCAAATAATATCTCACCCAAGCAATCTGGATTTATGAATAAAAGGCAAGTATGTGACAATACACTCACATCGGATGCCGCCATTCAAATCCTAGGAAAAGAAAGAAATTCAAGATATTCTTTATCATCGGATGTGAGGAAAGCATTTGATAAAGTGAATTTAGAATTCTTATTTAAAATGATGGAATA
The DNA here is from genome assembly GCF_019279795.1 of Protopterus annectens. Classification (NCBI taxonomy): domain Eukaryota; kingdom Metazoa; phylum Chordata; order Ceratodontiformes; family Protopteridae; genus Protopterus; species Protopterus annectens. Next base: position 1,320,553,760 of record NC_056732.1, read on the forward strand.
CTTTAATATATCCCAAGAATTCAATGACATCATTAAAATACTTTATAGAACTCCTATACAACACTTTCAATAAACAAAGCAAATTTAAACCAGATAAAAATTATTAATGGTACTAGACAAGAATGCCCTCTCCTCCTACCTTTTTAACCTTTTTATAGAACTCATTCTGCTCTATATAGGTAAAAAAATGTCATCATATACCAACAATCCAGAATACCAAACTGAAATTTACTGCTTTTGGGAGATGACTTGAAGTTCTACTAAAACAATTAAGGACTTTTCAAATATAACAAACTTCAAAATTAATCCAACTAAATATTTTATCTTCCCAGTAAACCCTGTAGGACATAAAGAATATTTTTTCCCAGAAACTGAAATTAAAATAAATTACTCACTCAAATAACTGGGAATAAGATTCAAGCATACTCATAAAGTACTAATGAAAGGAAATCTACAAAGAACTTAGGCAAATATTGTACAAGACATTAATAGGTAAAACAATATAAAATTCTATTTTCTATCCAAAACAGCTATTATTAGAATAAATGTCATTCCCAGAATCTTATACTATTTTAATGCAACTAATTTAAATATTCCAAATAAAATTTTCCATAAAATGAATACAGAATTATCTAAATGTATCTGGTTCCCGAAATCTAATAGAGTTAGCTATAATTTATTTATTTATTTATTTATATTTGTTGACCTGGAGAGTCCGACTGGACACAGGTCCGTTTTCAGCAGAGGCCCGGGGAGAAAAGCTCCACATTAAGTATTATTTGCATTATACAGTTAAAAAACATAGCATTTAAATATAGACATTAGTCCAGTTAAGGACACAAGACAAGAAGAAAACAGATGTAAATCATCTGTAGAACATAGTACAATTTTTAAATATGGTGACATATTCTAAACATGGTTACAAATGTAGTTGAGATTCATCAGTCAACAATTGATACAATCTGTTTTTGAGGTACATAACAACCATTAGCAGTTGTTGCTACAAGAAGTTAGTATTATGTGGTAGGTAGCCTTGGAACATGAGTAGCCAAGCTTGCTAAGAGTAATTTGTTGAGAGGGACTGAGAAAGGTAGTGGGTGGGGGGAGTGGATGGTATTAGAGGGGGGGGTTGCAAGGGCATATCTGGCAAGTTTTGAAGTGTGATTTTAGTAAGGATTTAAAGTGGGTGCAAGAAGTTACAGAGGTAATTAAGGATGGGAGGGAGTTCCAGAGTTTGGCTATAGTGCAGGAGAATAATGCTTCTCCAGCAGAGTTAATGGCTCCTGTGACCTGTAGGAGGTTTTTATGGCTGGATCTTAGTTGTCTCGTGGTTATGTAGGGTTGGAGTAGATTCTGGAGGGATGGGACATTTAATGGTTGGTTTATTAGTTTGTGGGCGAGTGTGAGCATAATAAATTAATCCTACCCAAAGAAAAAGGTGGAAGTTGTCTACCTGATTTTAAACTACACTATGAAATAAGCTGTGCCAATAAAATCATTCAGATAGCAAATTACAATCGTAATGTAAATGAGTTTTCCCCAGTGTGGGTAAAAATGTGGTTTGAACATATCAGAACTCAAAACATTAATCCAATGTCACTCCCTTTTATTAAACAAGAAAATATTTAAAAAAATCAAAATCCACAAACTGATTAAAAATAAAATTAACACATTTCAAAAGCTAATAAAATCATTAAATTTAGAACACACCCTCGAATTACCACAACAGATACTTTTATATCCAAATCTTAAAATCAAGATTAATATGATAAACTTAAACTTACATACCTGAATAAGAAATACTATAGTATGGGACTTTTATAAATTAAGGAAAGACTCAAGTGAGGACATTAGGATAATACTGAAGTTACAGAAAAAAATATGATATTATACTAAGAGAAATTAAAGACTTAATAAAATAATACAAAAGATAATTATAAGTGAACCAATCACAGAACTAATTTTAAAAGGTTTATTGTGCAGGGAAAAAGTGTTATTTAGTGTTTATAAACTAATCTTCTCAATCAAACATCAATCTTCCATACTATATTCAAACTGCTGGAATAGGGAAAACAAAAACATTACCATGGATCAAAAATTACAAGCAATAAAAAGTATGGTAAAGCTAACTCCCTTTAAAAGTTTAAAATAACTTACGTACTGACAAAAAAACAAAACTAGTAAAAACAAAAAAGAGAGCAGATTTGTAGAACTAAACTCCTTTATTGGTAAGTGCTTTCATTGGCAAAAGGTAAGCCAACTTCTTCAGACCATCAAAAAACATAAAAGATACAATCCCATGTGAAAAGGAATGCCTTTTATACACAGTGTTAGTCTAATCAAGCAATCAATTAATTAAGTAAAAAACAATCAACAATAAAAAACCACAAGTAACCATTCGTTTGCTGAACCAGAGATTTGTTTTACATAGGTTTTTCTAAAATCAGTAAACCTTAGACAATAAACTTTCTCAAGCCTAATTTATCTCAATATTAAAAATACCAAATCACCCAGCCTTGTGATGGTAATATATTTACTTTAAAATTACTAAATTTTTAAAACCATGTATATTAAAAGATCCTAAATTGATCTATTTATTCAAAAAGGCTTGTAATGCTTATCTAGCTAAGGCTTTTATTTTGAGTAAACATTTGATAGATACATATTCATTTAAACCTGGAATAATATAAGCCATGGTACGGATCTGCCATGCCAATTCTATTTTCTCGAGTTTAAGTTGCCATGGACCACCCCTGCTGTTACGGTCTACTTTTTGCAAGACAATAAAACTGAACTTATGGTCTGGGTGTTTTATTATATGCCTTGCTAGGGCATTTGTACTGATCTGCCTATCAATGCTATATTGATGCTCATATATCCTTTGCTTGAGCTTTCATTCTGTTTTTCCAATATAGTAACCTTCGCATTGGTTGCAGACAGCCCCATATACTAACCCTTGGGAATCACATGTATGTCTACCCCAAATTTGATACATCTTATCTCTGATGTTAACCTTATTAGTCACTTTAATATGTTTACGTTGGGCACATCTTCCACATTTAAACATACCAGTTTGGCCTCTTAAAGCTTTTTTCGGTCTCTCAACCAAATTTTTCAAATTGAGACCTCTTCTGTATGTTATAGCTGGTGTTGTGCCCAACATTTTGACTAATTCATTGTCCTGTTGTATTAAAGACCAATTTTTACATATAATCTCCCTAATGCTACTTGCATCGAGGGAATAGGTTGTTAAAAAACTAGTTACCCCATTCAATACCTTTTCTTTTCCCTGGGAATTGTTAATAACATTTCCCACTGGTGGGGTTGTGTAAACCTGTTTTTCTTGTACCAAAGGTTGAAAATACCCTATTGATCTTTTAATACATACCTCTTCCATCACTTGATCGATTAAGAGTAAAGGATAAGCTCTTTTTAAGAACATTTCTTTGAGGAGGTTACACTCCTCTAAGAAATCATCGAAATTGGATACCATCCTCGCTGCTCTTACTGCCTGTCCCTTAACCACTGCCCTTTTCTGATGGAGGGGATGGCAACTTGTGAAATGTAAAAATGTATTAGAGTATGTGGGTTTTCGATGGATGGTAGAACTAAATTGCCTATTGTTATTGTCTTTACTAAGGTGGATGTCCAAAAATTAACCTCATTTTGGCCTACTTGGTATGTAAATTCCAAGAATGAAGTAAATTAAGTCATTTCAGTTATAAACCCATTAATCATGTCCACCGGCCCCTTCCACAAGAAGAACATGTCATCCTGGTACCTTGTGTACCAGGCCACATGTTCTTTGTATGTTGTACAATTAAATAGGAAGGACCTTTCCCAATAGGCCAAGACACTGTTAGCAAAACTGCTCCCACAAGGGGAGCCCATTGCAATGCCACTATTTTGGAGGAACAATTTGTCTGAAAAAAGAATATAATTATTCTCCAGTATTATTTCAAGGAGAACTTCTATCAAATTAATTTGCTGATGTTCCATCCCTCTTATGTGAAGGAACTCTCTAACCCATTCGATTCCTATTCAGTGTGGAATGGAGGTATAGAGGTCCTTGATGTCGAATGTAAGGAAAATGTGATGTTCATTGAATGCTAGTGCATTAATATTTTCCAAAAAATGCCAATAATCTCGACATACTTGTGTCTCTGACTTAACAAACGGTTTCAACTTGCAGTCAACAAACTTGGCACAAGCATATGTCACAGAACCCCTACCATCCACAATAGGTCTAAAGGGTGGACTATTTAGATCCTTATGTATTTTAGGGGCACGAACCAATGTTGGAACTACTGGGGCTGGCATGGTCAAAAAATGGTATGTATTTACACCAATGCTGCCTTCAAGAAAAAGGTCGGTCAACATGCTATTCATTTTATTATATGCCCCATTTAGCTCATTCTGGCTTGCACTAACATATACATCACTATTTAATAAACTCAACATTCTTGTTTCATAGACCTGTTGGTCCATAAACACCAGCCCACCTCCTTTATCGGGTTTCATAACCCTCACGTTACATACATTAAGCAGTTTGAGAAGATCCCGTTCATTAACAGTGATGTTGCTATTTCTGTTATACTTAGCTACACTACAATTAAGTGCATGCCTAATGTCCATTTCACAAATTTTCTCAAACATAGCCAATGACGCTTGGAGGGGCGGGTTGAACAGACTTGAAACTCTTAAACTGTTAATAAGTCCAGAGTTTTGTCCCAGTTCACAAGTCAGATTGAGTTTACGAACAAACATTTTCCAGTCTATAACAGTTCTGACTACATCAGCTCTGTGGTCCGGAACAAAAGTCAGCCCTTTGGCAAACAAATTAGCCATTTCCTCATCAACTTCCAAAGAGCTAAAATTAAAGATATGGAAGTCTCCTTCTGTATTTACTAAAACTTTGGGTCGACACTGGACTACCTCCTCCTTCTGTTTTGGCGCCTCCTTTGTGGGGCTTGTTTCTTGTTGTGCCTTGGTTGTGCTGTTTGTTGCTGGCTGGTATGGGTACTCCAAAAACCCTGCTGAAAAATTGTCTCCTATTTGATTGTTCATATTGTTCTGAGCAATAGAGCCCCCCCCCCCGCCAAACTTGGTTGTCGCCTTGGGCCATTCTGCTGTTGATAATTATGAATGCTTCTGTTATTTGGGGAATGATTATATCATCCTCATTTTCCAAGTCAGTGTCTCCCCTCGAAGCACTTGGGCCAGGTGGCCACTCTTGAATCACCATGGCATCAGGTACTAACGGTGGTGGGGGGTAAGCAGTTGCTTTAGCATAAGCATTCACATCCCTGTTAATTTTTTTTCTTTTAATTTCAATGCTTTTATTAATACTAGCATCAATGCTGGTAAAAATTCTGGAATACTCATATCTGTAATGCTCAAAATCAGAAGCATTCTTTATAGTCTGTTCCAGCAATTCCAAATCCACTTTGAGAGTGGCTATCTGTATAAGATAATGTTTTATCAACGCATCTAAAAACTCTAGGCCTTGGCGATTGAATAGTGCTATCAGTTCAAGATGAAATGTTGATTTATTTATTAAGCCGCTAGGGTAACGCCACTGGCATAACCCTTTCGGCACAATATTCTTATTAACACATTCTTGCAGATAGGACACTTTGAGTTGATATTTTCTACATTTAAAAAGTTTTGCATCAAACTCATTCAAGTGTCCGAGCATGGAGTTGCTATTATTAGATATTTCATTAGTAACTCCGGAGATGTCATTATTAGAAAAAAAGTTGTTGTTGTTGAGGTACATACCCATGGAAGGGATGTCACTAGATTGTGATGTAGTCCTTGGTTGTAAAACCAATGGTTGAATGCCTGTAGCCAAGTTAACAGGACCTCCATTGTTGTTAACCATCGCTCCAGATTGTGCAGATCTCACCACTGGTGTCGCCGATAGAAGCTGCGGTTGCCCAGCCGGAATTGACAACATAGATGCGTTACCTCCTGGTGTTCTGGAAGTCCCTGTGTTGTTGGCAGTTTCTACACGCTGCGTGAGCGTATTTACTCGGTTCAGCAACTGGTGTACCAAAACTGTTAAGTCGCCCATGGCATTCACCTCTGAGGCTCCTCCTGGTGAAGCAAGAATTTCCTCCTCTTGTGTAAACAGAGTTTGGGAGTCTGTTCCAAAGCCACACGCCATAAATAACTTACGTACTGACAAAAAAACAAAACTAGTAAAAACAAAAAAGAGAGCAGATCTGTAGAACTAAACTCCTTTATTGGTAAGCGCTTTCGTTGCAAAAGGTAAGCCAACTTCTTCAGACCATCATACAAGATACAATCCCATGTGAAAAGGAATGCCTTTTATACACAATGTTAGTCTAATCAAGCAATCAATTAATTAAAAACAATCAACACCACAAGTAACCATTTGTTTGCTGAACCAGAGATTTGTTTTACATAGGTTTTCTAAAATCAGTAAACCTTAGACAAGCCTAATTTATCTCAATATTAAAATAAATCACCCAGCCTTGTGAAGGTAATATATTTACTTTAAAATTACTAAATTTTTAAAACCATGTATATTAAAAGATCCTAAATTGATCTATTTATTCAAAAAGGCTTGTAATGCTTATCTAGCTAAGGCTTTTATTTTGAGTAAACATTTGATAGATACATATTCATTTAAACCCGGCATAATATAAGCCATGGTACGGATCTGCCATGCCAATTCTATTTCCTCGAACGAAAGCTCAAGCAAAGGATATATGAGCATCAATATAGCATTGATAGGCAGATCAGTACAAATGCCCTAGCAAGGCATATAATAAAACACCCAGACCATAAGTTCAGTTTTATTGTCTTGCAAAAAGTAGACCGTAACAGCAGGGGTGGTCCAAGGCAACTTAAACTCGAGGAAATAGAATTGGCATGGCAGATCCGTGCCATGGCTTATATTATGCCGGGTTTAAAAAATGTATCTATCAAATGTTTACTCAAAATAAAAGCCTTAGCTAGATAAGCATTCCAAGCCTTTTTGAATAAATAGATTAATTTAGGATCTTTTAATATACATGGTTTTAAAAATTTAGTAATTTTAAAGTAAATATATTACCAACACAAGGCTGGGTGATTTGGTATTTTTAATATTGAGATAAATTAGGCTTGAGAAAGTTTATTGTCTAAGGTTTACTGATTTTAGAAAAAACTATGTAAAACAAATCTCTGGTTCAGCAAACAAATGGTTACTTGTGGTTTTTTATTGTTGATTGTTTTTTACTTAATTAATTGATTGCTTGATTAGACTAGCACTGTGTATAAAAGGCATTCCTTTTCACATAGGATTGTATCTTGTATGTTTTTTGATGGTCTGAAGAAGTTGGCTTACCTTTTGCCAACGAAAGCGCTTACCAATAAAGGAGTTTAGTTCTACAAATCTGCTCTCTTTTTTGTTTTAACTCCCTTTAAAAACTTAATATATACCCAGTTTATGATCAATAACAATGCATAACTTACTCCTATGATAATAAATAAATATAACTCAAGTTTTTCAACATGCTGTCGACATTGTCCATCAAAAATTGCAGATACATTACATGTGTTTTGGTGCTGCAAATTAGTTATAAATGCTGGTGTTCACTAGAAGTTAAGTTAGAAAAAATGGGTTCTGAAAAATCAGCAGTTTCATGGGAATTCACTATTCTTCACATAACTTCACAAACTTTATCCAAATTGAATAAATGTTTAACTGTATTTACATTAAGTTATATATAACCCGCCTGGTGTGACTTAAAAAATATGGCAGTAAAATATATATTGTCGCATAAATTAATAACAAAAGATAAAAATTAACTTTCTTACTTACAGTAATACTGGAACCTCCTTCTATATTAAAAGATTAAGTTATACAGAAGTGTTTTAAATGCAGAAAATAGTAGTATGAACCACTTTACTAATACCAAAATCCCAAAAAGTAAAAGTAAATTAAAAATAAATCAAGGCCAATATAATGTTAAAAAATGTTTTACTTGTCTCCCCTATAAAATGTTGAGTAAATAATATAAATGGTAACACTATGTTGTAATATATATATCTATATATATATATCTATATATATCTATATATCTATATATATATATATATATATATATATATATATATATATAGATATATGTATATATATATATAGATATATGCAGCATACACACACACACACACACACACACACACACACACACACACATATATATATATATATATATATATATATATATATATATATATATATATATATATTTCAAATAGTATGCATTTTAAGTTGATGGATGAAATACAGAAATAGCCATGGTTGTCTGTGATGTATCTGTGTCTATTCCTGAAAATTTATGTTACTAATGTCATGTGGCTTACATTGGGATAGTTGGCATTTTTTAGTCTTTTTTGGGGGGGTTTCATAACAGAGTCAGTTACATTCTGTAGTACCTTATTGTACAGATGTTGTTATATATATGTCTGTCAGGATGCTTGAATTGTGATCATCTTTCCATAACTTTGTTACTGTATAACATAATTGGAGAACCATTTCTTACTCACACATACAGATTACTTATGCATTTCTATAGTGTGCTGTTTATACTGAGATATTTTGTTGTGCACTGAGCTATTCTTAGTTTTTTGCTGTACATTTGCATGTTATATTATTTTTGCAAGTTTCCCACTGATAATTGGCATAATAGGTTCATAGATTCATAGGATGATACTAGGCTATTGACCTGAAGGCCATTATAAGCCTAGCCAAGAATTTCGCCCATGTTCCCACAAAGTCAGCACCTGTTTCCCGTAAATATTACATTCATTTACAGACATATTCTGCCTGTTATGGACTCAACCCTAAATATTACATTCATTTACAGACATATCCTGCCTCTTATGGACTCAAACCCAGGACCTACAACACATAAGACTGTAACTCTACCCACGTAGCTAGTGGGATGTTTAATAAGTAAGTATGTTGGGCTGGTAGGTTCATAGATTAGTACTAGGATAACTGCTTTTGTGGACTATTTTAAGCCAAGCTAATTATGCCAGGTGAGAATCAAACCTTGCACCTTGTGTCTATAAGGTAAACACCTTAACCATTATACCAATACCCTTTTAGAAGGGTCTTGATTCTACAAGCTTTATGGAATCTAGCCCAAGGTGAGTTCAGTTGTTTTCACTCTCCATTTTTTTTTGCTCATTTTGCTTTCATTTATGAACTCTTTATTTATTTGCTTAGTGACTACATTTTTTTCTAAATTTATGTATACTTGTTTTCATTGTCTGTCCTATGATTTGCAGCTTGGAATCTCTTTACCAATAATAAAGTTTCTCACAGAGTGCATGCCTGTTGTAGTCTTTATTTCCCTAAATTTTGCAGAATTCTAACGAGTCCAGCATTTGTAAATGCAAGTATTTGGAGTGCAGGTTCCACATATATTGTGGAGCTTGCATTACTCCATCCACATACGTGCAAGTTCAAAACCAATATTTAATGGATTAAATAACATTTAAAACATTTCTGAAAAGAGAACACTGCTTTTCAAACCTGGGAATCTACTTTTTGTTGTCAGTACTCATTTGCTAAACATGACATTGCCACCTTGTCAAGTGCCCAAAGTGAGACGTTTTTATGGAAACAAGATTTTTAGGACAAATCATACCAAAACCACTATAATGGACTGATCTTCAATTGTTTACCAAAATGAAAGCTCATTAATAGGGACGGACCTCTGTAAAGTGGGACAGATGGAAACCCTAATTAAACAAGAGTAAAATAGGAAAAATCCTAATATTTGTTTCATTTGGTTTTGCTTGATAGAGAAGTTCATGTTTTAAAAGTGTGAAAAAGGTATCTGTTAGCATTCAAAAAATGTTCTAGTGTTCATAAAAGTATTTACCAAACAGTGTAACCTTCATTTGGTCAGATATACTGAGTTGCTCTACTTAGCAGCAATGTGGTTTATAGGAATTAACCTCCTTCCCAGGCAAAAAGGGCTTAAAACCAAACCACAACCTGTCACTGAAAGCTGTTATGCGGAAAACACAGTTTTAGTCATGTATATAATTACAGAGAAGCATTTACTTTTGTAAGAGAAAAGTACTGCAGAATAATCAATCATTCCTTCACAACACGAGTCTGACAACTTCAAGATTCTGAAGAAGTTCCGGTTTTCAGGAATGAAAGTGCTTAATCAAATCTTGGATAGCGAACTTTGGATTGTGTTACTAATAGACTGTATACTACTTAATATATGAGGTGGACTTTGGAGATCTTATTTTTATTCCTGACAACTTTGTATGATATACATTAGTGACACTGCCTTTTCCATATAACTGCTTTAAGTGACAGGTTACGATTTATAGCCATGAATGAGCTGCATGGTACTAAATCACATTAGTAGCTAATATGCATGACACACATCATCCACCCAAGCAGTCTGAACCACATTCACACATACACACACACATACACATGCACGTGCATGCTCACACATACATAAGCACACACACGCACACACACACACACACACACACACACACACACACACACACACACATGCTCACATACACATATGCACACACACAGACACACAGACGCACACACACACACACACACACACACACACACACATGCGCGCGCACACATGCATGCTCATACATACATGTGCACACAAACACGCATACAAACACAAACACACACACACACACACACACACACATGCATGCTCACATACACATATGCACACACACACACACACACACACACACACACACACACACACACGCAAAGTCTGCACAAATTTGTGGATCTGCCTTTCTATCTGAGTAGGTGAAGAGCTGAGTAGTGCAGAGACATTGTGGAGTATGCAGGTCTGCTCTGTTTCGCCAGCTCAGATAACTTCATATATATATATATATATATATATATATATATATATATATGTATATGTGTGTGTGTGTGTGTGTGTGTGGCTTGCAGATGCATACACTGAGTTACTTTCATCTGTGTTCTACCATGATTATGCATAGTACGGCTGTCTATAAACTGCCATACTATGCAAGACTGTATGCAGGGTAGTGCATAGGATGTGCATAAGTCTAATTTGTATAAGCCACACCCAAATACTGCTGTAGTTGCATGTGGCTTGGCAATCCTTCTGCTGTGCAGAAGAATAGTTTAGTTACTTACCTCTTTTGTAATAAATAAAGACATCTTGTGCAACTTTGCATAGTATTCACCTTTGCAAATACTACTCAAGACTAAAAGTTGAATGTGTGCATTAGCTTAAAATGCTTATAACAAGTATAAGAAAGTTTTCTGAATAGTCTTTATGTCTCCTTTCATCACATTCATAAGGTTGTTGTTGTTGTGTCTTTCGGCTTTTCCCGGTTAGAGGTCGCCACAGCGGAACTCCGGTCTGCTAATGATTTGCAGTAGATTTTTACGTGCCGAGTTGCTGGCCCTGACGCACAACCTTCAACGAAGGTACGCCCATTCACACATGTCTCCACACAGAAGATGCTCTAGCTGAGAATCGAAAAGGACAACATCTTTCTGTGAGGCGACAACACTACTGCAGCACCACCAAAATAACATAAAATATCACTGCCCCTACCTCACCGTCTAACTCTGTGTTGGCTATATTCATTATCTATTCATTCTCTGATATAGATAATTGTATAAAGTCATTTGGGACACTTGAATTATTTGATATTAGTAGTAACTCATTCTGTCTTATTAAAAAGTGGATTGCACATTTTTTTGTTGTCCCTTTTCTAACTGTGATTCTGAAACAAATCCTAATATTTTATGTTAAACTCATATATTATGCAGATCCTTAGTTTGATATGGATTTGAAGTAACTAAACTTTAGTTACCTTCCCTTTTCAATCTTACCACTCATTGTATACAGCACTGCCCACAGCTTTAACCACCACTTACTTCCTACTTGTAATACTTAGTTCTGTCCTGCATAGTAGATGGAAATAGAACAGAACACACAATATTTGTTTGAAAGAAATCTTATTACAAAACTTACCAATTTAGTGGCTCTTTAAAAAAACGGTAATGTTAGGATATGAGTAACAGTTCACATTTATCCAAAATATGTTTTATAGGATTGAGCTTACTTTAGATTATACATGGACATATGTCATGAGCCAACTTTCACTGACGTAATACAAAACAATAATCTTAGGCAGTGTAAGAACTGCCTTATACTAACAGAAAATATATTACTTTTGATATGACTATAAATATTTTTGAAAGGTATAACTTTATCCGGAATACTAAGGCTCATCTCCTAGCAGCAGGCCTACTCTTTGAGAATACACATATACCCACAATGGCATCAGCTATATCTCCAGAAGCTATCAGCTCAATGAAACCAGAACCTTGTACACTGTATATTTAAATGCAAACCTTCTGCTGATCACAGCAAATCAAACATGCAGACTTATCATACTGTAAACGTAGGGATCATTCACAGCAACAAAACACTGTTGTAAATATTGAACCAAGCCAAAATCAAAGTCCATAGGTCAGACACTATGACCTTACAATCTCTAAAACATATTCATAATTGATGAGTCCATTGTGTTTAAAACTGATACTCCAGTTGATTTGTAATGAGATTATGACAGTGCCATGCCTGCTTGGTGACAAAATTATGGACATTTCAAAAATGTTTAAAGGATTAGTGCTAAGATGGACATGTTCAGTGTTCATGTTGGTATGAACAATCTAAGAAAATCCTTCATGGATACACAATAGAATATAGTATGATTTATGAGCATACAAGGAAGCATAAGAAAAGCATATCTGCTTAACTAAATTCTCCCCTTACCTTGAAATGCAAATGAATAGTACAACAAGATGCTAGCATTTGGTCATTGTGTAAGAGCATAGTTTTAGAGAGAGTAGATTTATGGCCTGTCAGTCTGGAGTAAAATATGCAACCACATGTACTAGGTTGCATCAAGTGGACTTCACTTATCTTCCCGTGGAGTACAAGTACAGAACGGGAACGTTTCTTTCACCATACTTTGTTTTTTCTGCCACTTTAAATTCAGGGGCCCAAACAAATGCAGAAGATAAAGTAATCAGAATTGAAATTCATTTGGCTAAATACAGAAATGTCAGCAATTAGAATGTGACTGAACAGATTTCCCCTGCTTAGAGAATACTGATACCTGTACCATAAGGGAAACATGGTTTACATATCCAAAACACATACTCCAGGGTTCAGGGGATGTTTATGCAGATATAATGAGACCGGTGGAAATGTGTTAATCTTTGTAAAAAAAGAACTAAAAGCCAGAATTCAGAAAAAAACAACTCAGGCCTGCAACTTAGTCACACAATAATTATAAGTATTGGAAAAATGGAGGGCAAAATTAGAGGGATCTACAACATATAATCTATGTCCTTGCAGATCATGGGGATTTCTGGACTAAACTCCTAGATGTAAAAATCAATGAACATTCAATTTGTATGGAGGATTTAACTAGATTTAAATATTTAAGTATTTGCTAGATTAAATAATTCAATATCAAATATACATGAATATTAATTGACTATGTGCATCAAAATAGTTTGGAAAAAATTAGTGCAAAATTCAGCAAATCATTCATTGTTTGGTCAGACTGGTGGCTTGGTTTTTAATAGTTTTTGCTGCTGCTTCATCCTTGGGACTGTTGTTTTTTCAAAAGTGTTCCATAACAACATCCATCATAATCACTATAATCATGCACATATACAACACAGACCTACAAAGTGATACAGCCCACCATATATGATATAATGAATAAGTGGACATGCCTTAGTATCAGACAACCATACTGACTCCTTACACAGAGGTAGTAATCCGATATATGTGAAGGTTTCAGAATACTGCAGGTGGGTATGACATATTGGAAACCAAATGTATCTTTCTAATGCCATACACCACAAATGTGTCTATTTATCATGCAATGTTTCAGAGTACTATTCTCTGCAGACTGTGCAGTGTGCCAGGGACTGACAGCACCCAGTGACAATAACTGCAAACACTCACTGATGGAATACAATGTCCCACAGTCTGCAATCTTGCAGAGAAAGCCAGTGGCATCACTGTAGAGGGTGAAGTCTTAACAATGACCTAAATCTGGGGTCATTTATGTACCTCTAACTCCTGTAAGAATTGTCAGGGGAATGAAATGAGAAGGTTATGCTAGGTCACCTCTATTTGAGAGAAGAGGTAATGACAATGTACTGGAGTGAGACAGTTGGTCCTTGTGGGCATGGACTTTAGGTAAGACTGGAACCATGAATGGCAGCTGGAATAGTAAATGGACAGTCTAAGAGGGGGATGGGGACACACCAAAAGATAAGTCACTGCTTAACAGTTTACAATCACATTTTGGTAATGCCAGAACTTAAGGCCAGAACCTCTTAGCACTGTTTCAAGACATCTCCTGTGAATATCAGTGATGGCTTCCAGGGTCACACCCCTCCTGTGACTCTAGCAGAGAGGGCTTAAACACCTAATTGGCACTGAATAATGGTTTACCTATCAGTCATCAAAGAGACTATTTCCAGCTTAACTTTTACTAAAAATTTAAGCTAAAAAAAAATGAGGTAAAACAATCTCTGATGGGGGCAAGCCATATCCCAAAATTATATATACCATATCTACTTTTGCAACACAGTGGAGAAAAAGGGACATCACTCTGGAAAATGAACCACCAACTTGCCCAGTGCAATATGCTTCAATGAAACTCACCATAATGTAAAACCTTAGCAATGAAGCTGCATGATAGAGGAATCATCAATGACTTGTAGGTATACCCTGAGTTACTGTGCTCTCAGGTATAGTGCAATGGAATATTGATGTATACATATGATACAGGACTTGGTACCAGAGAGAGAAAGATATGAGTGGAACTGCAGAAACCTGGACTTTACATATCTAGAATGTCACAGGGAGAGTAAAATGCAATATGGTCATGCACATACCTTGTAGGTATATCTAGAATGTCACAGGTATATTACCATTTAGTATGATCATGCACAGGCTTTGCAGGTATGTCTTGCACGTTACAAGTAGAGCACAATGCAGTATGTTCATGCATTGACTTTGCAGGTATGTCTATAATGTCACACGTAGAGTACCAAGCACTACTGTT
The DNA here is from genome assembly GCF_019279795.1 of Protopterus annectens. Classification (NCBI taxonomy): domain Eukaryota; kingdom Metazoa; phylum Chordata; order Ceratodontiformes; family Protopteridae; genus Protopterus; species Protopterus annectens. The sequence goes on from NC_056732.1 coordinate 1,320,568,937, forward strand.
ATACCTAGATGAACTCTTAGCTGTTAATTGTTAGTATGCAGTAGTCTGACAAGTAAGAACACATATGTCTACAGTATTGAAGAGTGTGCAGGTTAAAGCAATGTGTAACAGCAAGTCAGTAGTGGTTCACATATGCTAGTAATGTGATGGAGTATGAAACTGTAATGATACACTCACATACTATTCATTAATAGTACTGGCAGCTAAATTGCCTTTTATCACATACTGTTTAATAGGTTTTGGCATGTTGGTAAAATGTGTGGAAACTAGCAAGGTATCATTTGCAGTTGTGGTTAACATGCCACCCAATTACTCATCAGTCATTGCATAATTGTAAAAAAGTGTATATGATTATGTAACACTAGATATGCTACACAATGTATACACAGGTAATATGTTCAACATGCATTGTGTTTAACTGCTGTAGCAGCCACACGTGCAGCAAATTTTATTGCCTTATAACAGGTTCTTGGTATTTATAATCCTTTCTTTCCCCACCACAGTTTAAAGACAAGATTTCCAATGGAGGTGTATATTTGCCAGAGTTAGGTATTAGTGGAAGTTTGTACTATTGTATTAGTGTTCTATCCCTGATGTGCTAATTATTTATGCTAATTGGGTCCCTTTTTGCTTTTTAACTCAAGTTGTTTTATCAGGTAGTTCAAAATAAATACATTGGAATTCATACATCAGTTTGGACCTCCTCTGTATGAGAGGTGCAACAGAGATGTTTTCAGCTATAGTTTGGATATTACCCATGAGTACTTGTCAGATGCATGTACTATACACAATTGGCTAACACAGATGGATTCTAATGTATTTTCAGAGTATTCTGAATTGTAATATGCTATACTGTAATTCAGACTGTTTTGAATTTTTGTATGCTATGCACATATTTTATAAGTATACAATGTTGCCACCACAGCTGTAATGAACAGTGCATAAAGTGAGAGTATGACTATAAGAGTTAGGAAGTTTACATGTTTTAATTTTATTTTTATTTTAAGAGTGTCAATGTATAATGTTTGGTATACTGAAGTCTCTTCAGTCAAATTGTAGTTTCAGTAGGTGAGTGTTATTCTGACACCAAGTTGTGCAAGTGATCGATATGTAAAATAAAATTAAATGGAAAATGCAAAGGTAGAGAAAAACTGTAATCATATTAGACTTAATACTGACTTACATAACATAAATAAATTGCAATAATATGGTTATGGCAACTGACATACCGTGTATCACAACACCAGTCTAATAGTACATAATAGCTTCCACAGTAATAATTTATACATATATATATATATATATATATATATATATATATATATATATTTTTTTTTTTTTTTCACTGTGCATAATATATATGGTGACTACAAAGACTAACTATGTAGTATGTGGTAGGTATACCATAATGCAAATTGCATCATAATGATAAGAATATAGTGCTAACTTACACAACTGCCATTTTATTCAATGACTCATAACAAGTCAAAGATTGTAGAGGCTGTTGATTTGCATGGCAGCTTTCCTCTAGTCTGTGAGAATGAAATGAAGTGCAGAAAGACTTGTAGCCTTGGGTGTTAGTTAAGAATGTATACAAACCTTTCTCTTTGTGAGTCACATGGTTGTTGGAGAAGTGGAATCCCAGTGACAGCATCTGGCCACTGCACTACAAGCAGAGGCTAGTTTACCCTGCATGGTTACAGCAAAAAGGTTTCCTAAAATATTTACTAGCTGACAATCAGCAAATGAATATCAAGCAACCTGGTCAATTATAATTTAGCCATTAATGAAAAAATATAAATGCTAACTATTAAAAAAATGGCAGACATTTGGTATGTGCAATGATTTATATTCACATACTCAACATATTAAAACACATAAAAATGTGGACAACAGCACTGTACTGCACGTAAATCAAAAAAATCCTAAAACAATAAATTGAGCACTGTGAATCTCAGATATCCAATAATATTATAAAGTGAAACTGATTTAGCACTTTCATCCTGTACACAAGGAAGACTTCTTCAGAATAAAAAAAATATATAAGAAATCAACTCAGCTTTTTTCAAACGATTCCCAATCACATGACTCCAAATTATCCAAGGAAAATTCATCCAAATTTATAGAAGTTACTAGACAATGGACCAGATTCTGTAAAGTTTGTAGAACCTATTTGCAGACAATCCAGCATGTCAAAGGAAGACTTCAGTGCACCTGCTGCGGATGTGATTCCAGAACTCACACCAAAAGATAGACCAAGTATGTAAGTATTCAGTATAGGATAATTAGGGATGCCATGCACAATGGTTTGATTCCAAAACACATCATGCACACACAACACAACTCAAATGTGGCAAACAGCCACTCTGACTCTGTTTCTAGATTCCTTGGTCATGCTTTCCTGACGTCAAGGAATCCAATGGAATACTACATATTATGGTGAAATCCTTAGTAAAACTGAAATAAATATATACCATTGATGTCCAGGTGTTTCCCCACCACAGCAGCACAGATTACATGTAATGGCAATTACCCAGTAGATGCACACACTGAGCATCACACATAGCATAAGCATAACATGTCCCAATATGAACATATGCAAATGTGTCAAAACACAGATCAACTCAGAACACAACTGACACAGGTATGCATACACATTCATTGTTGTATCACTGTATTGTAAACAATAAGGGACACTCATCAGTGCTACACATACATATCTCTACAATATAATAACATGAACAAATAAAAATCATGCAGGACATAATGCAGAAACTTTAATTTCACAAAACATATATTACAGTACAGTGGTATCACAATAATATGAGCCAGCTATGTGTACTACACTGTTGGACAGACTCTAATGCAGTCTCAGGTGATCTTGCTGACATCTCACACCACAGTCTGCTCTGTCATAACCATGTATAGATACAATTTGCTCTGGTTGCTCTACAAAAGAGATGGATGGGGCTACAACACCATACTCAGATGAAGGAACATGACTCTGAGTTGATGGCCTTGTGACTGGTGGGACTTTAGCTGATGGGACAGCAGTTGAAATCTGTGCAGTTGGACCACAGACAGTGATTCTCGATGGTTAACGGTGGTTTTGCAGACAGATGTCCTGCCTCTCACAGTTGCTAATGGAACACAGAATCCTCCTGGTAGTACAATTTTGTTGCAGTACTGTAGGGGTTGGTTTCCACTGACCATGCCACAGCTAGCAGACTCTCATTCTGAGCAGCCACTACAGCCATAATATCACCATGTAAGTGCTTTTGTCCTTTATCCATGACACGAAGCTGATGAGCCACACCATCTGTGACATGGATAAATGCATGGATTTCTAAATGATGCTGTTGCTGTGACCATTCGTTTGCCTGCAGCAGGAGGTGGATACCCTCTGACATCTGGCCATGCACACATCCTCTTGCCTATGTCTGTTGCAATGCCCTTTTCATGGTTGTTGGGTGAAGCTGCCAGCAGCAGTGCTCTCAACTGTGGTGTGTTAGTCAATGGTCTTAACCAGTTCATCATCCACTGTGGGAGCATCCTCTGAATGGCTATTCAAGTGGACTTCCACATCTGAGGCTACGTCTGCTGCAGCATCACTGTCAACCTCATGGATGGACTCTCCGAACAAACCAAAGTCCTCTGTGACAGGGCCATAATACCATGTCGAGACACATCTTAAACATCATCATGATTGCTGGATGATACAGATAGTTGATGTCCAACAAGATGCAAAGACACTGATCAAGACAGTGTGCCTACATCACACGATGGATATCATAAAAGATATATGGCATATTTCTCTCACTGCAATGTTACAAATAATAAAGACTTCACTTGCAGTCTACTCTATGTATGTTTCAGGGAATGTAAATAAAATAAGTATATAATCTGTTTACATGGCCAACATACATTACATATGTGGTGCATAAAAAAAAAAAAAAACACCTGTTAAACACTCATGGGAGGATGGTGTGTTGGACAGGGATGAACTTCAACTAGTGTTGGGAAAAAACAGCATTATGTATGCATCACTTACACCACTAACCAGGTGAACACAGTTAAAACATACAGAATGTGTGACATACACATACCATACACATACCACTCACTTTTTTAATTTCTCCAAATCTTTTGGATTTCTAATACAATAATGGGAATGGACCCCATTCCTAAGTCAAAGTAAGATTAAAGTTCATGAAATTAGTATTGTTTCACTCTTTGAAGTCAGCCAAAAGTACACTTTGCAGCACCCGCACTATGTCAACATAAAAAGTATATATTCTGGTGCACTAAAAATATCTGTATATTAATTTGTGTGATGAATACTAATGTGACTTTTTACAAGTAACAACAATGCCTTCATACATAACTTTGGTAAAATCAACATAGCATTAACATCTTTACAGTTTGTGAGTGGGATTAGAACCCCCTGAAAATGCATATATATTGCATGGAAGTCCAAAGGCAACAGCATTATGTCATATGAGTCTGCTTGCATGTTGCATTCAAACACTACAACAAATAACAATCTGAAGAAATTACACAACATGTGGATAAACCTCAGGATGCATAGCCAGGCTACAGACAGTAGGGATCCTTAGTATATTGAGCCAGCATTGATAATACCTTTGTTAAGAATCATCATTGAAGATATATCCATAACAGCAACAGCACATGTTTATAACAGTTTTGTTAGGAGACATGAAATAACAAATATCCTCAATATCAACATCACATACTATATATGGATAGTGTCAGAATTCGAAGCGGGTTGATATTATAACAACAAAATCTACAAAGATTGAATGTTATAATATCAAACCATAAACACCGAAATCCGCAAACATCAAACAGTCCGAATAACGATTTTTTTTTTCCCAGGGAAAAAACATCTCTATTCTGGGAAACATACACGCAACACAAACACACACAAAAAAACAGCAATCCACACACATACACTTAAAATCCTACACCTAAACCTAAACTAAACTTTACATACACTGCTAGCTATCCACTTACCTTAACCCGACCGTAACCCTAACTATCGCACACTCACCTCACCCGTGCCCTAACCCTAACTCACCTAACCCACCCCCTAACCCTAACATACACACAATCGCACATTTACCTGAACCCGACCCGTAATGCTCCAACATTATCAAACCCTGAAAACAGTGAAGCCACAGCAACGGCCCACTGAGTTCTTTCCCTGGGAAAGAATTTGGTGTCCTGCACCTTCGCTGTTTTCAGCATTCGACAAAACTGGTTCGATATTATAACATTCGAACTTTATAAATTTCGATGTTATAATATAGACCCATTCGTAGCTTCCCATAATTACAGCACAGATTGCAAGGAATTACCAGTATGAATTTCAGATGATCCATAATTCAGCCTTTATATACTATTAACATTTGCAATGGAAGTCTGTCTATAAAACTGCACATGGGACTGAAATAACCTATTTAGAACAACAACAGCTGAATGCATAAAGTTCAAGACAACATCACTCCAGTAACTTATGACAACTTCTTTTAAAGTTATTATCATGAGTAAATATTAATTTAAACGTACTTCTTTGTAATAAGTAACTTTAACAGATTTACTAATTACAACAACAGAAATTATACAATCGCCAATTTACCTCTTACTCAGAATCACAGAATCAAAGTGCACATTGTGTGCACCCAACTTTAAGTACCATTTCTGCAACACATAATTAATCAGGTTAATTAAAATTCAAGTTTTTAGAATCCCTTTCATGCACATCCATGTAAATTGCTGTTACATGCCAAAACACCCAGGTGTACTGCGCAAATACCCAATAGGCATTGATAAATGGTAGCATGTCTTTCACATGCCTGCTATCTTCCAATGATCTGATAACATGACATCAGCACCACTTTCAAATATTGATTTTGATACATTTACTGATCAGACCATTGCTAACTGTGAACTGAGTGGCACCTCTGTGAGCATTTCTCTGTTTTTGTATTTTCCAGACTTCTTCAACCTGAGGATCATAATGGCTACTTTGTGTAGGCTGACCTGTGTCCATGCACCCAACTGTACTGAAAGGAGATGACTCAGATGTTGATTGTGTATGCTGGACTGGAGCAGAGGATGAGAGCCAGATCCAGGAACTTCACCACGATCAATGTGTGGAACTGGATCATGAGGGAGCACAGATGGAAGATGGGAATCTACTGCACTAGAGCTTCAAAGGAGGGTCACTGAGGTGTGGAGGCAGCCCATAGATCCCTACAGTTAGTACCAGTATTCTAGGTATACCTGAGTACTGCTACAGATTTTACAGAATATTTCTCTGTATTATATATATATATATATATATATATATATATATATATATATAGATCAGATAGATGTTTTATGACCATGTATTAGCTGCTGTGATAATTAGCTTGTGGTGATAATTAAGTGCACTTGGTAAATACCATCTATTTATCATAATATCCATAAGTATGTCTTTTATAGATGTATATTTGTGTTCCAACATCTAACTGCATAATTTCTCATAGCAACTGTAATCAGGCATCACAGACACCTATAGCTCCTAGGCTAGGCAGATGACTGCACCTTTCATAGTTTTCATGCGGCATCGTGCACTGCCTTGCAACTGTGCGCCATAGCTGGACAGATACATTCAACATTTTTTTCCTTGGATACAGCTGTAGCACATAAGTGTAGTCTTCATTCTTGGTACTTTTCTGGTCAAAGAAATACTGCTAGTGAGCTGTAACCTATTAAACCACCAGCAAAGAAAAAAAACCTTGTTAGAAATATCCATCCACTGTGCTCCTTCTTGATCGATCCTGAAAAGCCCCCCTTTGTGATAACAGTCTTTAAACTAGCATTATGGACATTTAGACTACCCTTGTTTCTACTTCCAACCTTGTTGACTTGGGTCTCTAATAACTCACTCTAGTACAGAGTGCGAGAGATGTATCTACACCAAGAATCTTGAATCCATGCTCTCTCACACTCTAAATGGTAACACTGAAGAGGTTGTCAACCCACCAACCTCTACTCATGCATATAATACCACTACTCATACACATAGTATGCATCAAACACAAACATCAACATACACAGAGTTTACTGAAACACCAGAGACCTCCAAAACACAAGACTGCTACAACTAACACAGTCCCCACTGCACCCATGACACATAGTAACACCAGTGTCTCACCTCCAAGCATGTAAGACGTTAAGACTCAAAAAACTAATTTTCTTGTCATTGGAGACTCCATAGTGAGACACTCAGATGTCCCACTCACCAGGTTAGACAAGGAGAAAGTCATGGTCAGCTACCTGACCGGTGCCAGGATTCATCACATCATGCATGCACTCAAGTTTCTCAGCAACAAATACCTTTATGACTCAGTCACAGTTCATGTTAAGTGAATGACCTGAGACATACTTCTCTGGACCATATGAAGAAAGACATGATTCAGCTATCTGAGTATGTGCCCCAGGAAAGTATGTCCCTAGCCTTGAGCAGCATGGTAATGTTATCTAGAATGATGCCACAGTATAAAAAAAATTTTGATTTCAATAATTGGCTTAGTTTTTGGTGTCAATCAAAGGGGTTCCAGTTCCTGTCAGTCTGGGAAGCTATGGTCGACAAACCTCGCTACTTTTCTAGCGATGGTTTGCACCTGGCAACACTAGGCATTTGCCTGTTGGCAAAGACTCTTGCCTACATCCATAGTGCCTGTTTTAGGCAAGGTCTTGAAAACCAGCTTACCGAAATGAAATTTGCCAACCATAACAAAATAAGGGTCATGCTGCTAAATGCTAGGAGCTTAAACCAAAAACTGCACACCCTGGAAGCACTTCTGTCACTGGAAAATGTAGATGTCTGTGTAGTCACACAAACCTGGTTCAAGGCCTCGGAGAGTACCCCAGCCTTGCAAGGCTACAATGTCTTCCACACCTTTAGACCGCAGAATGAATGTGTGTGAGAACCAAAGGAGGAGGTGTTTCTATTTATATTAGAGATCAGTTCACCTCCTATCTAGTTAGACTGGACAATTCCATGGAGTTATACAAAGTTCAGGTTACGGTGGGTAAGACATCCATTCAAGTTATAGCCAGTTATGGATCCCTCTCCAAGGGTCGTGAGACTCATGAAGCCTACTTGACCAAACTGGAGTCAATCCAAATATTACCAAACACTCTGGTTATGTGGGATTTCAATTATCCCACCATCAACTGGGAAACCTACACTAGCCCTAACTTACAAGTGCAAAAGTTCCTTGACTTTGTTAACTCAAACATGCTGGAGTAAATTGTTCATGCCCCGACAAGAGGAACAAACATACTAGATCTGGTCCTCACTACCATGTCAAAAGTATGCACTGCTGCAACTGTCGGACCCTCATTAGGTAAATCTGACCACATATCAGTCATCTTTGAGCTGGCACTAACTCCAGAACTCACAAAGGGCAAAATCAGACTAAAAAACTTTACCACGACAAACTATACCTTCCTAGGTGAAGGTATTAAATGCATTTCAAGCTCAACATCTGGCTGGAAGTGTTAACTACACTGAAGCTTACACTAAAGCCCTGTACAATTGCTTGTATAAGTGTATAGTCTCTGCTGTACCAGAAAGAATCAAAGCTAGATTCCCAAGTAAAAACAAGCTGCCATGGTGGACATCCAGGATCAACAAACTTTACAATAAATGCAAAAAGTTGCTGTCCAAGAAAACAAAGGTGAGGCCACAACAATGGAAAAGCACCCTCCTCAGCCTCAACAGGCAAACAAGACAACTTGTCAAATCCTTTAAAGGCTTGTTTCAGAAAAACTCAGCAAGCACAGCCAGGGATAACCATAAGGCCTTTTACAGCTATGTACATAGCCTAAAGGGTAGGACCCAAGCATGTGCAGAATTAGTGGCCAATGGTATCACACACACTGACCCCACAGAGATAGCAAACTTGCTAGTGGATAGGGTTGGTGAAAATTTCTTTTTCCAAACCCACCCCAACCCTCCATATCTGAAGAGCAGGTCATTAAAGCCATGTCCAAGCAAAAAATACAACCTGTATGGGACCAGATGGTATCCCAGGTCATGTTCTAAACATACTAAAACATGACCTAGCATTACTATTAAGTACACTTTTTAATCATAGCCTAACCACAGGCTTCGTTCCTGCAAAATGGAGAACAGTATCAATTATTCCCCTCCACAAAGGTGGCCTAGCAACAGACGCAGGGAATTACAGACCCATAAGCCAGACTAACCTCATCTGTAAGGCCATGGAATGTATCATTATGGACCTCATAAATAAAGACATAGGCTACCTCCAAACCCTGGATCCAACACAATTTGACTTCATCAAGGGCACATCCTGCCTGTTAAATCTGGTCAATTTATTTGAAAATGTGACCAAGGCCATTAATGAGGGCAAATTTGTGCACACAGCATACCTCGACTTGGAAAAGGCTTTCAACACAATCCCACACTCAGGCATTGCCGATAAACTTAGCAAACTGAATGTCAACCCCTTTGTTATAAGATGGGTTGCCAACTGGCTCACAAACCAGACATGCACTATCAAAACGGATGACTCCACATCAACCAGCAGATCTGTCACCAGTAGGGTGCCAAAGGAGTCAGTGCTGGGCCTCCTACTGTTTGGTATATACTTCTTAGAAGTTCAGGTCAAAACTAAGGAGTTGTGCCTGACCAAGTTTGTGGATGAGTGCAAACTGCGTGCAATCATTGAATCCCCGAAATTATAGTATACTCCAGGAGGGTCTTATGCAGACCAATGACTGGTGTCTTAGTCATGGTCTCAAACTGAATGCAAAGAAAGGCATCATCATTCGATTTGAAAAAAACAGTGTCCCTTCACACTATCAAATCAACAACAATACCCACAAAGTGGTAAGGGATCTGGGATCACAAGTTGACTGTAACCTTAACTTCAACCACCATGTGTCTACTGTAGTAAGGAAAGCTTTCTACACAGCACACTTGATTAGTAAAGGCATTGTCTTGAGAGAAAAAGAGGTCACAACCCCTCTATACCCGGTACTAATCTGGCCCATAATTGAGTATAACACCTCGCTCAGCATGTACATTACAAAGCACCTGCAACAATTGGAGACACCTCAGAGGTTTCTAACAAAGAAGATCAAAGGACTCTAACACATGCCTTGCACAGACTGACTAAAGTCCCAGTCACTATACTCTGTATCATATAGACTTCATAGGAGAGACTTATGCCTGGCTTACAGAGCAATCTCAGACCCAAACCTAATGTACTTGCTGCATGTAGATCAGATTGGGTAATGTACCTTTAAGACACTTTCCAATGAGTCAGCACATGCATATAAGTACTGAGCACGTGCAAGCAAGAGTGCCATTTTGAGTGAGCAGCCAGAGTGTTAGCATGCAAGTATGTAGTCAGTTAGTTAGATAGTCGTTTAAGTTCAATGTTCCTGCCTTACACCCTGATGTATTTGTATACAATAAACTACTTAAATGAACACACAAGCCTTAATGTCTTCTTAATGCACATAGGAAGAGTGACATGGTGACAGAATGAGATCCAGAATTACAGAGATGATGCGACCCGTTAGGGTTGGAGGAATATACAGGAGTGGCTCATCCCTACTGCTCAAACAACTCAGAAAACAGGTCAGAAACAAATTCCAGGTACTAGAACTTGCTTAAATGATTTATTTTGCTATAAATATAAAATGAAGCACTCAGAATGTTCAAAATGAATTTCTTATTAAACAAAATGTCCAAAACTGCGACATATTGATAAAAATGTTCGAAATAATTACGGAAATGTTTGAAATAATATCTAAATTGCATAAAATGTACAAAAAAAGGAAAACTAATGTATTTTCATGCTATGAACTACTGTTTTCTATTAACTAAAGCTACTCAAAATATCTGAAGTGTGCAAAGTGTTGCAAGTGTGTGCAGTATTACAGTGCAGTTACTTTGCAAAATAAAGGTGTTTCAAACAATATTTCATGAAGTACAGTTATTTCAAGGCATATTTCAAAGAGCTTATTGTGCATTTGATTATTATTACAAGTACTTGGTGTGTGTGAATATTTGTACATAATTACAAGGGTTATTTTGCATTGTGTTTTACTATAATCTGTGGGCATGACAGAAGGTTTTTGCATACCCTCACCACTTGTGTTTGATAACAATATTACAGAAAACTGGAGAGCATTTGAGTAGGAATATGATATTTTCTTACATTTTGCTTTTTCTGACAAAGACACATGTACAAAAAACTTTTATTCTGTTTAATTTAGCTGGTTCAGAGGCCATTGAAAGAGAGCGTTCATTTGTATATGCACCTGCTGTGTTTGCAGTTGAGGGGGAAAACCACCATATAGTGGTACCAGCTGAAACAAGTGAAGACCTAAAGTGCTTAGAATGTAAATTTAAAGAAATGTCTAACCCCCAAATAAATATTACAATGGAAAGGCACTTATTTTACATAATGGATCAAAAGCCTAGTGAAACTTTTGCAGAATATATAATTGATTTGGGAAATAAGGCTAAACTGTGCAAATCTGGTGAACTGAGAGATGAGTTGATAAAAGACAGGCTTGTGTGTGGCATTAATAATGACACAGTGAGAAAGATTTTGCTTCGAGACAGTGATTAAACTTTGAATAAGGCAATTGAGATTTGTTAGATATATGAGCTTAGAGAAAAACATACAAGTTTGCTTACAAATGAGAATAGCAGTGGAAGGTACAGTGAAAAAGATCATACTGATAGTATGCAGCATATGGCAGCGACTGCAGGTCCTGTAACAGTCCCTGGGAAACCCCAAATCTTTCCATCAAATTCCATGGTATGCTCAGTGAAGCATAAGAGTGAGTCAGCAAAGCCAAAACCCATGGTCCCACCCAGCTTCATCATCATCTGTCATAATTGTTGTGGAAATCATGAACCCAAAAGAGAAAAGTGCTTAGCTTTTGGTCAGCAGTGTCATTCTTGCAACAAGTGGAATCATTTCAAAAGGTTTTGTAAATCAAATAAGGCACATTCTTTAATTAAAAGAGGGCATTCCAAGAGGTAAGTTGATCAATTAGAAAGCTGTGACCCTATTTTTTATGTTGATGATGTGTGTGCTTGATGAAACAGTTAATGCAGTAGATTTACGGGCAAAGAATGAGATCTTTTCTACTGTTTGGATTAATGGGAGTCCTGCAGAGCTCAAAGTAGATGCTGGCTCAAAGTGCAATTTTATAAAAGCAGAAACATTTGTTAGAGTAAAACCTGCAGAACAATTTGATTTGACAAAGTGGGCAAAGCTTGTTGCTTATGATGGTGAACAGATTCAAACTGAAGGCTCAGTAGTGCTTTCATGTTGCTCTGCTGGGAGCAGCTATGACTTGCAGTTTTTTGTAGTCAAGAGACACATTCAGTCATTATTATTAGGTCTCAGAGACAGTTTGAAAATGGGACTGATTTCACTTAATGAAGAGCTTCACCATGTAAGCCTGCATGACAACAGCTCAAATTTCACCCAAACTACTTTTTCTGAGTATGCTGATATTTTGCAGACAAACTAGACAAACTACCAGTTGTGTAGTCTATGAAGTTAGACCCAGAGATCACCCCAGTTATCAGAATAGCATGGAAATTTACAGTACCTATGCAGAACAGAGTCAAACTGAGCTAGACAAAATGGTGCAGCTAGGAGTAATTTGTCCAGTAGATGAACCTACTGAATGGGTATCCTCCATGGTAGTATCTCATAAGAAAAGCTCAGATGATATCAGAATATGTATTGATCCAAGAGATCTGAACAAAGTATTAAAAAGACCTCATCATCCAATGTGCACAGTGGAAGAGGTTGCTGCCCTCATGCCAAATGCCACTGTTTTTTCAGTCTTAGATGCAAAGAGTTCCTATTGGCAAATTTTGCTTGATTGAAAATCTTTATTTTTAGCCACATTCAGTACACCATTTGGAAGATACAGATTTCTGAGAATGCCATCTGGGATAAGTTCTGCCAGTGAAGTCTTTCAGCGTGTGATGGAGCAAATTTTTTGGGCTATCAATGTGCTATTATAGTAGATGATATTCTAGTAGGAGGCAATGGTGAAGTTGAACATGACAGAAACTTCAAGAAAGTTCTGGAAAAAGCACATGAAATGAATCTTAAGCTGAATCCTCAGAAGTGCAAGTAAACAGCAATTCTCAAGATGCTAACTCCAGACAATGTTCAAGCCCTACAATATTTTCTTTGCATGGTCAAATATCTAGGCATGTTAATTCCAGATTTAAGCCAACCTTCAGCACCATTATGACACACAAAGATGTAATTTGGTCATGGTCAGAGCAGCACTAAAAAGTATTTGATGTCCTCAAACAGAAAATAGCTAACCCACCAACTCTCAGCTACTATGATGGTCACAAACCAGTTACTCTTTCCTGTGATGCTTCTAGGTTTGGTCTAAGTCAGGGGTCTGCAACCTGTGGCTCTGGAGCCACATGTGGCTCTTCCATCCATCTGCAGTGGCTCTCTGTAGCTTTGAAAAATAAAGGCCACTCTGCCACATGACACACATGCATACACACACACACACACACACACACACACACACACACACACACACACACACACACACACACACTGAGAGTGATCAAGTGAAAGATTTTAAATATTGCTCTTATGAACTTAGAAACTTGGTAGAATAACTTGGTTTGTGTTACCATGCATTCCACACACACAGAGTGTTTGAGCAACCCCCTGGCAGCAGCAGCATCTCCTGAAATGTTTCCATACCTCTCATACCTCTCAAACTCTTACCATAAGAAATCTGGACAGAGCACAAGTAAAGGGGAACAAAGGAACAAAAATAGAGTTGGATTTTAAATATTGTTCTTATAAACTTAGAAACTTGCTCGAATAACATGGTTTCTGTTAACATGCATTTTCCATACACACACACACACACACACACACACACACACACACACACACACACACACACACACACACACACATACACACACACATACACACACATGCACACACACACACACACACACACACACACACACACACACACACACACACACACACACACACACACGCATGCACACATGCACACACACACCTCTCAGCTGTACAGATTTTTGCAGAATATCCTGATTTTTGCCTTAAGTTTTTGGTCTGCTTCTCATAAAATCATGGTTTTCTGGCAAATTTTTGGCAAATCATTGAGGGCTGAAGTCATCATATATAGAAAGACATTTGAGTTTCAGACTTAATATACTTCAGAAAAATCATGCTAATGCAAAACCTGTTATTCTATCAACTTTTAAGTTTGTAAGATTATTTAAAATGTGTCCCTATTTTTGGGCCTTTGTCCCCCCATTATTTATGGCTTTGTCCAGATTTCTTGCTCTAAGAGGATGAGAGGTAGTTACACACACACACACACACACACACACACACACACACACACACACACACACACACACACACACACACACACACACACACACACACATGCACATACATACTGAGAGCGATCGAGTGATTCCAATAAAAATCCCAACAAAGGAACAAAAACAGGGATAGATTTTAAATATTGCACTTATAAACTTAGTTATTTTATATATAGTATAATAACTATGCATAAGACTTTATACGCTGTGTTATCTTCATTTTAGGGGTCAAATAGATTTTGTGGCTCCAGCTGAATTTCATTTGGTGGGAGAGGGGCCATAAATGGCTCTTTGATAGTGAAGGTTGCAAACCCCTGGTCTAGGTGCAGTCATTCTTCAGGAGGGTACACCAATAGCTTATGCATTGAGAGCTCTTACCCAGACCGAGGTGCAGAATTCCCAGACTGAAAAAGAGCTTTTGACAATTGTGTTTGCATGTTCCAAGTTTCATGATTATGTTTATGGTCGACCATTTCAGACTGAAATTGATCACCAACCTTTAGTTACTATTTTGAGAAAGCCTATGCATACAGCTCCTGCCAGATTGCAATATATGATGCTCAAATTGCAGAAGTACAATTTCAATCTTGTCTACACAAAAGGCAAACTTCTCTATCTTGCTGATACCTTATCCAGATCACCCAGGAAAACCACAGAACAACATAAAAATGAGCAACTTGATTTTGAGGTCATGGAAGTGAGAAATTTTTCTTCCACACTTCTTGATGAGTTCAGAACTCACACAGCTTCAGATCTAACTCTCCAGAAGCTAAACCACTTTATCAGCTAAGGATGGCCTTCAAAGCAATCTTGTTTACCAGTAGAAGTACAACCTTATTTTCCATATAGAGATGAGATTTTGTCAGACAATGATATCATCATGAAAGGACCTGTGGTGATTGTTCCAAAGTCCTTGCAACAAGAATATAACAGGATCTTGCATCATGGCCAGCCTGGAATTGATTCTGCCAAAAGAAGGGCAAGAGGTCCAGTATTTTGACCTTCTATATCAAGAGATATTGATAAAGTACTATGTAATTATACAAAGCCGCATCAATAGAAAGAACCACTTCAGTTACGCCAGATTCCTGAACTACCTTGGTTGACAGTAGCCACAGATATCGTTGAGTGGAATTGTCAACATTAGTTGGTGTTAGTAGACTCTTATTCAAATTGGTTCAAGATTGATCTCCTTCCCAACTAAATTTCCAGTACTGTCATTACTAAGCTGAAGCAACATTTTTCTGTCCATGATAGTCCACACAGAGTTATTTCTGACAATGGTGCACAGTTTACTAGTCAGCAGTTCAAGAGATTTGCAGAAGAGTAGGACTTATATTACGAGTAGTCCTTAAAATACCCTCAGTCAAATGGTTTGGCTGAATGTGCAGTTCAAAGTGCAAAACAGCTGTCAGAGAAATCAAGACGTGATAATACTGATGTTTTCTTAAACTTGTAAATCTCAGAATTATTCCTCATGATAAATATCTTGGTTCGCCTGCTCAGAACTTATGTTGAGACAAACTAGAACCACATTACCAATCAGCAATAATTTATTGGTTCCATGTGCTAAGAACAACAAAGCAGTGTTGGTCCCCTGCCATTAATAAACTCTACAACAGAACAAAGAAACTGTTGCAGAAATAGGTGAAGTCCCAAGACTGGAAAAACTCCCTTATTAGCCTCAACAAAAAGTTGAGATCCCTCATCAAATCCTTTAAAGCCAGCTATGAAGGCAAAATTGCAGTAGACACTAAAAACAATCACAAAGCCTTCTATAGCTATATCAGGAACCTTCACGGCAATACCAAGATTTGCTATGAGATGCTGCACAATGGTACCTTCTATACTGAGCCAACAGATATTGCCAACAGACTGGCCGACAGACTTAGTGCCAACTTTACCCCCCCCCCCCAAAGGACCAATCACAATACCAGAAAAATGCCAGGCACCCAGCATTACTGCAGCACAGGTTAAAGCTGCATTGTCCAAGGCCAAGAAAACAGCTTCCATGGGACCCAATAATATCCCTGGCTGTGTTCTACACTAACTACAAAGTGAACTGGTACCATACCTCTGTGCCCTGTTCAGTCACAACCTCATCTCAGGGTTTGTACCTATTGAATGACACACTGCTACAATCATCCCTCTCCATAAAGGGAGAGTGACTACAGACCCTGGGAATTATCACCCCATTAACCTGATGAATATAATATGTAAAGCTATGGAGCACATCATCATGGACCTGATTAACAAAGATATAGGAAATCTCCAAACTCTAGACCCCACGAAATTTGGGTTTGTGAAAGAGAGATCATGCCTGCTCAACCTGGTTGACTTCTTTGAGCCAGTCACCAGGGCTGTGGATGAAGGTAAGGGACTGCATACAGATACTATTCCTCCCTCAAGAATTATTGAAAAACTCACCAAACTGGGCATCAGCCCTTATATCACTAGGTGGGTTGCCAATTGGCTCATAGATAAATCACACAGTGTGAAAGTAGCAGACTCCAAGTCAGACTGCCGACCAGTCTTGAGTGGAGTCCCACAGGGATCAGTCCTGGGTCCTCTCATGTTTGGCATCTACTTCTCAGAAGTCCAGGCCAACACAAAGGGGCTCTGGCTGACCAGGTTCACAGATGACTACAAGCTGGGAACCATTATTAACTCCCCAAGTGATGCAGACATCCTACAGAAAGGCCTCACTGAGACCAATGACTGGTGTCAAAACCATGGCCTTCAGCTTAATGCCCAAAAATGCCTCATCATCCCCTTTGGTAAAAACTCAGTTCCCATTAATTACCACATTTATGTGAGCCCACTGAGCACTGGAGGCATTATAAGAGATCTGGGGATGTAGGTTGACAGCAGCCTCTCCTTCAACCACCACATTGCCACTGTGGTCAGAAAGTTGTTCTATGTGGCCCATCTCATTACCAAGGGTTTTGCATCCTGGAAGAAAGAGGTAATCATCTCTCTCTACTCTTCCCTCATTAGACCAATCATCAAGTATAATGTCCCATTTGGCATGTACCTCAATAGACACCTGCAACAGCTGGAGAGGCCACAGAAGTACCTCACAAAGAGGATCATAGGCATTAAACACATGTCCTACATGGACAGACTCAAAAGACTCCACCTATTCTCTGTCTCGTATTGCCTACTTATAAGTGATCTCTGCTTGACTTACAAAGCCATGTCTGACCCAGCTCTGTTAGAAATGCTACATTTAAAGAAATCCCAATCCGTCTGCACCACACGCTCCAGAGAAATCTACCTCATTACCACAATCAACAGAACATGATGGAGGGACAGGTTCCTCACCCAGAGACTGCCCATGCTCTGGAATAGACTTCCCATACATGTCAAGCAGAGCACCTCGCTGACCCTCTTCAAGAGAAATCTTGATGAGTGGATGGGTAATAGAAAGTTCACCCAAGGGATCACTCCAGTGGCTCTACTTGATAGAGGCACTGGGAACTAATGTCTGGCAGCATGATGCCAGGGCACTTCTGTGGGCTAGGCTTGTAAAGGCTCCAAGGCCATTAGCCTGGTACACATCTATGATGCTATGAAAAGCCCAACTGTTGAAGAAGTGTTTGTCCCAGAAGTCGTACTATGGTAAAACCAGCAAATGACTCCATTTTCTACAAAAAGGGTAGATTTTATTTATTTATTTATTTAACATTTGTTGACTAGGAAAGTCCGACTAGGTTCCACAGAGCCTGTTTTCAGCGGAGGCCCGGGGAGAAAGGATAAAGATGTCAAGATGTTTTGATCACATCGGATTTGTGAAAAGTTTGCATCAAGAGCCAAAATCGTACATTGTGGAATCACAAGGAATGGAATTCAGATGAAACTGGAAGCATTTGTTACCAGTGTCTGAACCAGTGTTACAGCATCTTGCCTGTGACAAGGACTCTAGTTCTCAGAGTGACTTGTCCAATGTTCCTGATCCAGAGGACTTTCCATCAGCAGTCTCCATTCTTGAGAAAATTCCTGAGACTCCTCAAGCACAACATTTTTCAATGACTGTCCCTTTTGCTAAACTCAGCCCTATTATGTCATGAGGTCAGCTTGCATCTTGAAACCTAGTTCCAGATACATGGCAACCTGGACATGATTGTTGTTTTTCTTTATTAGTGTCTGTATAAGTGTATGCATGTAGTCAGTCAGTTAGATAGTTCATTTACGTTTAATGTTCCTGTTATCCATTCTGATGTATTTCTATATAATAAACTACTTAAACGAACACCAGAGCCTTAACATCTTCTTAATGCACTTAAGAAGAGTGGCACTGCATATCCGTAAATCAAACAGGACTAGAGCTATCCTTTCCAGGGATCTAAATAGGACATGCTGGAGGGACAGATTTGTCTCTCAGTGACTGCCACATCTTTGGAATAGGCTACTAATTCTTGTGAAACAGAGCACCTCTATGACACTGTCAAAGAGGGACCTGGATGAGTGGATGGGGCACCATAAATTCTTACAGGGGATAGCATTCACAACTCTCCTGGACATGGGCAGTCATTACTAAATGCAGTCTTGGGTATTGACTAGTATTTCTATGGTATTACTTTGGAATGAAACAGGCTTGAAATGACCTCCGGATTGATAGCCTAGTAATCTCCTATGATCCTTTGATTATGGTCCCACTGTACCAGCTATTGGACAGTTACAATTTGGAATACAACACATATATAACTTCATTACAGTATTCCTCCTAAACAATTATACAGGCACATTTATTTAATTTAAAAAGGAATGCCGGTCCCATTGCTTACACATATGTTTTTAGTTATGCATTGATAGCTGTTATTTCTTTACTCTGAAAGGTCCACGGATTGTTTGCATTTTCCATATTCAACCGTTTTCCATAGAATTTATCATAAACACTTGCAGTACCTGTTTTCTACAATGAACCCCTGGCTGAATGCTAGCTCGGCCTCGAAAGCAACTGACCAACATGTCTAAATTTTGGCGTGTTGTGGGTTTCACATCACATAAGACAAACATATGTGTACCTGCTACCTTGGTTAACTTCACACATAGCACTGTTTGGAGGAACTGTATTGCAATACTTTATAGTAATGATGGTGTGCATGGTAATGACTCATTGATATAGTTTTTGAATTTCTACTAATATGGCCATAATCTGTAACACTCTGATAACATCAGCTACTGGCCAACACTGTTAGGAAAACAGTACCCATTTTTTTAAGAGTAACATGTGCTGATGGTTAGCTCAGCTTGTAAGGTGAGCATGCCTACCTTTTAGTGTGATATGTACTCTGGAAAGGGGAAACATATATCTGAAACTGTTATCTTGCTTTAATATACTCACAGTAGTTATTTATAAAAGCATATTCCACTCAATGATATTAATATATATTTTGAGCATAGTTGCAAATAACTCAATTATCTGTCTAATTCCTACAAATTTATCCATAATCCATAATATTCCATTAACATCAACTATTTAACTGTGGAGGCAGTACATCTTATTAAATTCTGTTATATGTCTGAGCAATTTTTTAGTTAATATTGCATACTTTGTAAACATGCTATGTAAGTATATTATGTCATAAATACTGAAGTCAATAGTAGAGCAACATCATCCTCAAATGTTGAGGGAGTGGGATAGGCAGACTTACAGATGAAATGATGAACAGGGAAGATGTATGCATTTTCCTAGTGATGTGCAAGTTAGTAAGGAATATCATGGTCCTCACTTATACCTTACTGTGTCCATAATGTACAGCAACATGTATGGTTCTGTTCATAGAAGCTGTATACCATAGAGCCATATGAATCAAATGGATGCACAGGGTTAAGGATCAGCAGAGGGAGAGAGGTGTATTGATTAATTTACATATTTTATGAACTGAAATCATCATAGGTTTTTATGTCCAACTTTCCCTTAACAAAGCTATCCTAGGTAATCCAGGCTGGCAACTGAACACCAACTGGACCCATATTTTTTACACTATTATGCAGCTCAACCTGCGACATCACATAGTCCATGATGCATGCTCTTCTCTCTTGAGGATACTGCACACACCAGCAGATTTCCAAAGCAATTGGTCTATAAAACTCTACCCTCAGAGGGCATTATCTGGATGGAATCTGTGCTGCTGCCCACAGCTCCGTTCTTAGTTGTGTTTGAGATGAAATCACTTTTTTCAGATATGGAGGTGGGAAAAATTTAGATACTTCTTTAAGTATATTTGTGTTAAAGACAAAGAAAAAATGTATGCCTTATATTATCTGAATGTGATAAATGGAGGAAGGTCATCACCACTCAGTTTAGTAAGGTATTAGGCCAAGGTTGGACAGATTGCAAATACAATTTCATTGATAGTTATAGCCTGTATTACGCATCTGAACAATTCAGAGTAAACAAGTTAACACAAACACTGGGCAAAATACATGAGATCAGACACTTGTATTATAATGTACAAAAGTAGTGGTTTAAGAAAAAGGATGGTGAAAATTTAGAAATTAGAATTAAATTAATTATTATTGAAACTGTTAATAGATGTTCTACTTAAATATATTATTAATAGGTGTTCTACATTAGTATATTATCAGTCTAACATGCACTTTATTTATTCAAATAAACTTTTTAGCAAACTAATGATTACAACAATGCATATGTTTGATGCTGATTTTGTTATAAAACAATTGTGTGGTACATTACTGAATTCTATTTTTAGACATTTCACTTAGTTGTATAAGTTATGATTATCTCATTCTATAACTATTCATAGCTGACTTATAATCCCTGTCTGTTTCTTTCTATTTCTTATCCCTTAGAAACACAGCTAGTCAAACTTTAAACTATGAATGTGGTTCCTACATTACCTATAGAATATCCCTGAAAGTGAATGTAAACCACTTGCCTTTTGTTCAGCTTGACAAAAGAAGCTTCTACTGAATTTGGGTTAACTATAACAGTATTCATATAAATGATTTGTACTTAACAAATCTAACTGAGAAATCTCAGTTTTTGTTTTTTCATCTATATTACATGGAAGTTAAATATCTGACTATAGGAACATTAAATAAAACTTTCTAATAGCTCTTCAGTATGATAGCTCCCTCTTGTTTTCCTTAAATTATTAGATTAAAGAAATGAAATAAGGCAAGATTTAGACCCCAGACTATTTCATTACTTACCAAGGGACTTAGAAAGCCATAAGTTCTTATTTGGAAATTACCCTTGTTCAGTGGTCATGCAATGTGGCCCGCTCCATTCACCCTCACTTCACTCAGGCTCAGTCTGCTGTTCTACGTGACTGTACC